>NW_028322531.1:0-14001 GCF_041381405.1 Jatropha curcas | reverse complement strand
ATTATTTCTGTTGATTAAACATCAAAATCAAAAGCAACAATTAGCATCAATCTCTGATTATTTTTAAATATGAGCGCAATTTTGAGAGAACGAGAGATAAAGACAGAGAAATTCCTGACCTCTTTGTTCTTCTTTGATAGTGAGTTTAGTGATTGCTTCTTCCATAACAGTTTTTACTTCTTCTTTGGCACTGAGTTCAGCAATCACTTCTTCCATGACTTCTCGTACTCCCATTATTACTTTACTCTGTTTTCGCGTTTTCTTTTCCTTATATAGGAATAAAAAAAAAAGGAAAAGTAGGGAAGAAGTAAAGGGCGTGCGAATAATAATAATAATAAAACAATAAAGGTCATTTGCCTTATTCATTATATAAAATAATTATATAAAGTTCAGATTTGATCCAATTTAGTTCTTGAAATTATATAAAATAATTAAAAAGATTCTATCTTACTTTTTAGTCCAATTCTTTTACCTCTGAACTTATTTACCTATTAAATAACTATTAAATTTTTAAAATTGTTTAAAATTATTAAAAAATAATATTTGATATTTTGAGCCAATTTACCTCTACTTATTCATTATACTTACAATATGAGTCATTATATAAATAGTTATTAAAATTGTAGTTAGGATTGAGCTGATTTAATTTATTTAAAAATTAATTAATTATAAAATATAGAAAAATAATATATGAAATATATTGTATCTTTTTTTAACTTGATTGATGGTTTTGATTATTTTTAACATTTTAAAATTAACCTCTATTACTAGTTGATCAAAAATTATGAAATCTATGCATTTTTCATATTGAATAAATATATTGTATCTCCTTTTAACTTGATTGATGGTTTTGATTATTTTTAACATTTTAAAATTAACCTCTATTACTGGTTGATCAAAAATTATGAAATCTATGCATTTTTTATGTTGAATAAATTAAAGTTATAATACATGTTTATAAATTTATTATATAACAAGAAATGATATTTTTGTGGATTTTAAATTTATATTCATAAGTGTTGGAAAATTTTGATATGCGCGTTCTTAGTGTATGACAAAAAGAAATAAAAAATCAATCATGTTAAATTAAATCAATTACTAATTTATAAAAATCAATACAAGTTCAAGGGTTAAATTGGCCGAAAAAGTGAATTCGGATCTTTTTAATCATTTTATACAAGTTCAAGAGCTAAATTGGCCCAAAAGCTCTTTTGGCCTTGCTAAATAAGTTCAGGGATCAAATTAGCCTTTATTCCAAAAAAAAAAAAAAAAAAAACAAGTCGAAATACATAAATTCATCCCTATTTTTTAGCTACAAAAATATATTTTGTCGATAAAAATTTTGTCGCTAAATTAATTATTTTCCGTCGGTAATTATATTTAGAAAGTAGACAAATTTTATAGCTATTTTATATGGATTTTGTTCTTAATTTTGATGCTATTTTGTCATTGTTTTATCTGTAAATTGTCGTTAAATTTAATATATATTTCAATAAAATAATTTATTTTGTCGCTAATTTAACGCTATTTTGTCGCTAATTTCATAAAAAAAATTAAAAAATTTTGCCTAAATTTGCATAATTAACATGTTTTAATATAGCATCAAAAACCCTTAATTATTAACAATTCCAATTCAACACCATATACCATAATACACTTGCAATATATTTATAATATCTCGTAAATTAATTCAGCAAACATGTTCGATACTGTATTAAAATTAGAAAGATAAAGGAAGGAAAAAAAAAGTCTTTCCACATTTAGTTATATGTTTTAAATGTTTAAATAGAGATAATACTAGTTTATTATGATGGCTACTAATTAAGGCTCTCATCTCGATCATCCTCCGCATCATTTATAGTACGATCAGCACGAAATCCAGTAATAGTAGATGCATTAAAACGCCAGTCAGACCCAATTGTCAGTCTGCGAATCCAGGTCTTAAAAAATCGTCCTCAAGTCGTTGGTACATCCATAGTCGATTTGAACTCATACTGACCTGGTTGACAATTATTTAGGTTTTCATAACAATACTACAAAGCGCCAAGTACAATTAGAAATCAAGTCTCCTTAATAGCTAATATATTAATATCTAATCAAGTCTTCTAAAACAATCAAACTATATTACAAAGGAAACTATTTATGCTTAATAATAATAATAAGAAGAAAAGCAATAATGTGGCATCCGTCGTCTGGTTTTCTGGGATTAGCCGGTGGGTGTTACAAATAAAGTATTAGAAAAGCAAAAGAATTAAAAATAAATAAAATATTCTTATGCTTCCAAGATATATAAATAATATAATAAATCAAAGTTTAGATACATGTCACACATTTATAAAATAAGCTAATGTTCTGTCTAGTATACTCGTGCTATTTTATTGTTTTTAATTAATTAATATAAAATAAGTTTATATTTAAATAAAGGGGTTATCGCCAAGAAATTCAATTTCCCACAAATTAATGGTATATTCTTCCAATTTTAAACTATTTGGATTCAGTAAGGCCAACTAACCAAAGGCTGTCTTATTTTGACAGCATGCATTTTTTTTTAATCAATAAATTTTATGCTTAAATAAAAAGGGAAAGAGAAACCAAAAACACATCAACCAAACCAGACAAATTAAAATAGTAGAGTAGTAGCAAATATCTCAAAGACAATGTTAAAAGGCTCAGCATACCTGACAGTAGCTGGGTAAGAACAGCCACTAACACCTGCAAGAATCACAGAAAATAAAAGGGTAAGAAAAAAGAATCGGTGCCTTGTCTCTCCACTTAAACATGGCTTACAAGGATGAGAGGAATGCTAAAACATGCCTTGTTTCAGCAATGGCTTACTAGGATCAGATGCAGAACTGGTAGCAGTGCCAGCAAAATCACAAGAGCCTTGAGTTTTGATTAAGTCTTGGTAACTTCTACAAGCAGTATTAAAATCTTTGATCATTTAAATTTTTCGAAATCAAAGAATCTAAATATATAAGCAACCATATAATGCCCTGCTTGTTTATTTTTTTTTGTCTAAAAGTGAAATAACATTAACCCATCAAACAAACATCATTCTCAAATTATTTTATTTTAACTCAGCATTCACTGCTGCTAGTTTGCAGTTGATTGGTTTTTGCATGATGACATAAAGAGCCTTGATGGGTCAGGTTTTATAAGTGCAACAATTGCTTTAAATGCTTTATCAGTTTGTCTCTTGCAGCATTTTAATTAATAAATTAAATCTTAATTTAGATGAGTAAAGTATAACTTTTCAGAAGAGATTATGAAACCTTTGGAAGAACTTTCCAACTTGCATTTTGGTGATGCATGGGATGATGAGTTCAAAACACACAAGTTGGCATGAGTTCTGTTATACATCTATCTCTGATCAGTATCCTTAGACTGTGGATGACAGAAGAAACTAAATAGTACAAATTTTGTCATTTTTTTACAAAAGAGAGCTAATCCTCTCGCAGAAACGTAGTGACTATTGCCAAAATTGAACAATACATGCATATATATTAAACTACATGTGATATATTAAAATGAAGTTTGTATAAATAGATACATACCTGATTATGCAAATGGTGCAGCAATTATGATTGCTTGAGTCTTCAGTTCATGTCATGAATCTGCAAAATTTTAAGAAAAGAAATGTCGAGTATCTTTGGACCTTGCAATAAACCTGTGCAGCCATTGACAGGTTTTGGATAAAATTTCTCAATGAAATAACAGGTTTTGGATACCAACTCTAGTTTTGGTGCAAAATGTGTTTGTCCACGTGCAAACTGTACCCTTTGTATTGCATTTGCTTGGCTGCATCTAAACAGAACCTCAAGGACACAATAATCGTGGCTGTAGCTAGGTTTCGGATTAGGGAAAACGGGAACCAGAGAAAAGAGAGGAAAGGAGGGAAATTGAGAATTGGGCGCCACATAATTACATTAACCCTAATATTATTGTTATTTTTGAAATATTTTAAAACAGTTTACCGATAAAAAAAAATTTATAGCTATTTTGTCGGTAAAAAACAAAAATCGTCAAAATATTTTGTTGGTGATTAATGAATTAAAGTTTATGGCTATTGTTGTTCGAATTTTGACGGTAAATCAAGGCGCTGTTATTTGGCGCATTTAGTATCAATATATTAGGGAGAATCACTTTTTTGTCGCTAATTAGCGACGAAATACCTAAAAATTGTGTCGTAATATTTCTCAAATAATACTAATTTTCAATAATTTACATTTTTCCGGTATTAGTCGGTATTTTAATAATTTACATTTTGCCGGTATTAGTCAGTATTTTATCACTAAATACCTACAAAATTTTTTGTCGGTATTTTTTGTCGCTAAATCTCTATTTTCTTGCAGTGATTGGATTTAGTACAGAATTGATGAGTAACTACAGAACACCAGAAGAAACAATAAAATTAACCCACATGTCAGCATACCAAAAATAATTCTCTAATGCATGTCAGCATACCAGAAGAAACTAACAAGTTGTAATATTATTCAGATTCAATGAATAATCATACCAAAAATAACTCTGTAATGCATATGTCAGCATTCTAAAGATAGAAACAGATCATATGAGGACATAAGTTACTTTTAAAAGAAAATATCAATGATTGTTTAAATAAAAATTTGATTTAACATTATATATATTTCATTATCAAAGTCAAAAATATGCAACTTTGAATTGTCATCAATCTCTAATTTATAAAACAACATTTAATTTTAATAAATTACTATTAATGCAGCATATGCTTGAACAAGAAATTGCGATATATATATATAACAAAAAAACAAAAATGCAATGTTGACTAAGTTTAAAACCTCCGCCACTGCAAGAAAAGGAGTATTGTCTGTAACATATTACGAAGCAGTAAATAGGAACATCCAACCTGAAGACAACATGTTCAATTCAAAAACATTCAAGTTTAGCTAACATTTATATCTTCTAATTTAGCTAATTGCATTTGTTTTTTTTTTTTTTTTTTCGTAGGTCAAAAGGCAAACGTCTAGTACCACAATATCTTCAAGAGAACTGGTAAAAGTCTAGTACAACAATAGCTTCAAGAGAACTCCTTGACCAATGTCATGAAAAGCATTTGGATTTCAACAATCATGGCATTACCGACTATGAATCCCTTTGATGTATCATTGAGATCTCTAAGTGGAAGTAGATCAAGGTAACCCCAATTGTTGGATTCAGCACCGAATTGATTTGTAGCTACAGAACATCAGAAACAATGAAGTTAACCAGCAAAAACTGAAGTAAACAATGTTTTTGAAATAGAAACAGGCTTTCTGTTCATTATATATCACATTGGTTACGTTGCTCAAGAAGAGGAATATTTAGCAATTAAACTATTATTGAATCCTTGCCTATAAGTTCAAGCTTTTAGGTTAATGGTTTCTTTATAGTTTATATTGTATCAAAGCATCTTCGACCCAATAGACTCCAAATTCTACCCACCTTTCTTATTAACCTCTTATAAAATCTTATAGAATTTACTATAAGCTGGAATATATGAGAAATATAAATTATTCTTGGGCCCACGGCTCTCACCTTTCTTTTCTTGATGTTTTCCAGAAAGTTGATCCCTTACACGCAGAATGTATTCAGCATTAATCTTTGTTACTGAATCTTGTAAGTATAAAAACATGGACAAGCTCTTGCCTTTCTCTGTTCCACTCCCATTGGGATAAAGGGATAAACTCCTAATTGAAATTGAAAAGACATAAATTATGGCTCATTGCAATAATGAAGTTATTTGATATCAATTTTGAAGCTGAAAAACACTTCTTTACTTACCATTTATGCCCACCAATGTCAAACACCTGGGACTTATGATTTTCTTTGCTTTGCCAACTTTGAACCTTCCAAGTGAAGGTGTTGTTAGAAAGCTCCTTCACAATAGACATGCACTCACCCTTACCAGTACATTTTTCCATTATGTAAACCTCAGCTCCAAATACACAACAATCATCAATAAGGTATCCATTTGAAGCATCATTAAAAGCATCACGTGAAATAAATTGGTCAAAACCCCATTCTGTTTTCATTCCACGAAAACGCCTTTCTGTTTCCTTACCATCTAACCCAAAAGATCAAAGCATATAGATAGTTCAGTAAATTGATGAAAATAGATAACAGTTGAATTATGGCAGAGTATGTATAAGTCAACTATATAGTACCTTGAACAGCCAAATACTTATCTTCAATTTGATTATAAACAAACAACTTGAAGAAAGCATTAACCTCACTATGTAAGGGTAATCCATTTGAATTGGATAGTGCTAAATATAGAGATAGGTGTTTATCTCCATTTTTTTTCTTATTTCCCTCAGGGTAAAGAGACAGCCTCCTGCACCAAAAAAATAGTGAAAAATGTTAGGCAGTGCTCATTGGCCTAACAAAAATTATGGCAATCAAATGCCAGAAATGAATGTTCAAATACAAACATTAAACAAACAAATACAAAAAGTTAACAGTATTTATAATTATAATATAAACATATTTTATGACATAAATGAATTTCATAAACTTTTAAAATATTTATTTGTAAATGCATATGTTTCATGTTTGGTGTCAATCGAAATTCATTTGGAAGTCGTCATTGATTTGATCCACACAATATGTAAATCGTATTTTGAAAGTCTAATTATAGAAATTTTTGAAAAAGAAATGTAACTGCATTGCATAAATTAGATAATCAGAAAGAAAAATATAATACAGTAATTTCTTTACATTATACAATACATCAGCAGCAACTGAGCAATATCTTAAAGAAAAAAAAAATATTAACCTACTCTAGTAGAGTGATATATAGCAACTCAGCATATTGGTGAAACAAGAGCAATAAAATAAATAATGTAAGCAAAGGCATTTCTAGATTCTAGAATCCCTTTGATTACATTACATTAAGTTAAATTATGGCTAACCAAACGTAGCCTAAGCTGTTTGGCTAGTAATCCACTAGCAGAGTACATGTTAAACCCTATTAGCTCCTATTAGCCAAAAAAAAAAAGTGGAATTAAAATTAAAACCCACCATTTGTATCCGCCAACTTCAAAATCACTTGATTGAAAATTCTCGACCTTTGCGTCAGAAAGTTTAGAGAAGTTTTCGATCTTAAACAGATAGTGAGCTGGTGGACGATCCCTTAGTTCCCTTATTATTTCTGTTGATTAAACATCAAAATCATAAGCAACATTTAGCATCAATCTCTGATTGTTTTTAAATATGTGCGCAATTTTGAGAGAACGAGAGGTAAAGACAGAGAAATTCCTCACCTGTTTGTTCTTCTTTGATAGTGAGTTTACTGATTGCTTCTTCCATAACAGTTTTTACTTCTTCTTTGGCACTGAGTTCAGCAATCACTTCTTCCATGACTTCTCGTACTCCCATTATTACTTTACTCTATTTTCACGTTTTCTTTTTCTTATATAGGAATAAAAAAAAAAATATGAAAAGTAGGGAAGAAGTAAAGGGCGTGTGAATAATAATAATAATAAAACAATAAATGTTAGTTCGTTCCTGAACTTATTTATTTAATCCTTAAAATAATTAAAAAGATTTAATTTCACTTTTTAGTCTAATTATTTTACCCCTGAACTTATTTAAAATGATTAAAAAATAATATTTGATATTTTGAGTCAATTTACCTTTAATTATTCATTGTACTTAAAATATGAATCATTATATAAATATTTATTAAAATCATTATATAAATCTTTTGGCCTTGCTAAATAAGTTCAGGGATCAAATTAGCCTTTGTTCAAAAAAAAAAAAAAAAAAAAAACAAGTCGAAATACATAAATTCATCCCTTAACTTTGTTACTTTGATGTCGTGGCACATCCAACTTTTACTTTGACTTATCATAACTTGCAGAATTATTTGATTGAACACTTCAATTTGCAAAATTAGATTTATTAAACATCTATTAAATAGTTGAAAATGTGAAAATTAATATTTCAGGAGTTATGCTATCTACATACTAAATCAATATTTTGCTTATAAACATAAAAATAATAAAATCTATTGCTATTAGTATGAAAGAGTATATAGTATTATCAAAATTTGCAAGTTTAAGAGCATAATAAGTCATTTATAAATCCAGAGGATACTGCACTTGATGCCTGGAATCATCTTGCCAACTTATTCCAGGATAATAAAACTGCTCGTGCAGTTCATCTCGAAACTGAGTTCGCCAATACTCATCTGAGAGATTTTCCGGACGCAAAGGCTTACACTCGTCGTCTTGAAGTTTTGGCTGATCAACTAGCCAATGTTGATCAAAGGTTAGTGATCAGAGGATGGTTTCTTCGACTCCTCACCGGCCTTACCGATGCGTATGATGGTTTTGTTACTGTTGTTCAGAACAAAGTACCTATGCCTACCTTTGCACAAGCTTATTCTATGCTTCTTTTGGATGAGACTACGAAAGCCGAACGTGCTAAATCAGAGGCAACGAATAATACTGCGTTGCTTATGCGGACTGCTGCTACTAATCCTCCATCTGATTCTTACAAGGATCCGGCTCCAGTGCCAGCCACTTTCAAAGGCAAACGGCGGCAAGGGAAACAACGTGGTAATAATCAGCGTGGGTATCAGACTAATCAGAATCATTTGAATTCTGGTGGGGGTCGAGGCAATTTTCGGAACTCACAATAATTTTTTATCCGCAGCCTCCTTCTTACATGTCGCCGTCTAGTTGGAATTTCCCTTCGTGGAATGGCTGGTACCCATCACAGCCGTGGATGGCGCCACCATGTCCCTATCCAACAAATCCTTAGCCTCAACATCCACCGCGAGCACCGCAGTAAGGACTTTTAGGGTCTCATCCTTCACAGCAATCTTTTACACTGCTGCTGCCCCATCTCAGTCTACTGAATATGCTCCGACTGATATCGAACAGGCCTTGTACAACATGTCTTTAAAGTCGCCGGAAGGACAATGGTATATGGATTCAGCTGCCACTTCTCACATGACTGCAAATCCAGGTACGCTCACCTATTATTCTAAATTGAGCCGCAAAGATGGTATTGTTGTTGGTAATGGGCATATTATTCCAATTCAAAGGTCATTGTAATGTTCAGCTGTCTCCTTCTAATCCCACTTTACACCTTCGTAATGTTTTGCATGCTCCAAACATGATTAAAAACCTTATTTCTGTTCGTAAATTTACAACTGATAATTAGGTGTCTATTGAGTTTGATCCGTTTGGGTTTTCTGTGAAGGTTTTTTTCGACGGGGAATAAAATTCTGCGGTGTGAGAGTTCTGGCGATTTATATCCTTTCAATCTTCCTAGCGTTGGTCATGAGTCTGCTTTCTCTGCTGTTTCGCCAAATCTTTGGCATGCTCGTTTGGGTCACCCTAGCAAAGTCATTCTTCAATCTCTTAGACAAAATAAATTGATTGATTGTAACAAGGACAAGTTAGAATTTGTCATTCTTGCCCTCTTGGTAAATTTGTTCGGTTGCCTTTTCAGGATTCATTTAATGTTACTCATAAACTTTTGAAATAATTCATAGTGATTTGTGGTGTTCACCAGTTCTTAGTTCTTCAGGGCACCAATATTATTTGTTATTTCTGGATGATTTTTCGAATTTCCTTTGGTTTTTCCCCTCTCACGCAAGTCTGAGGTTACTGGGAAATTTATTCAGTTTCATGCTTTTGTTACCACACAATTTCAAACCTCAATTAAACAATTGCAATGTGATAATGGCAAGGAATATGATAACCAATTGTTGCATCAATTTTGTATTCAGCATGGGATAACATTTCGTTTTTCTTGTCCCTATACTTCTTTCCAAAATGGTAAAGCTGAGAGAAAAATCTGAACACTTAATAATGCTATTCGCACTTTTCTAGCCCATTCCTCCATACCACATCAGTATTGGCATCATGCTCTTCACCATGCTACATATATCCATAATATTTTACCCACCAAAATATTAGGATTTCAGTCACCAACTCAAGTTTTGTATCACAAAATTCCTTCGTATACAAACATTAAGGTTTTTGGGTGTCTTTGTTTCCGCTGTGTCCTGCATCTGTTATTCATAAATTAGCAAATAGATCCTTACCTTGTGTATTCCTGGGAAATTCCTCTTGTCACAGGGGCTTCAAGTGTTTTGATATGTCTTCTGGAAAAATCATTCTTAGTCGCCATGTTAAATTTGATGAACAACAGTTTCCATTCTCTACTGTCTGTCTCCCATGTTCTACCTCCTATGATTTTCTCGATGACACCTTAACACCAATAGAAATCCATCGTATTTACTCTCAAAGTAATCCAGCCGGTTCTACTTCCTCCATTGTCGAGTCACAGTCTTCTCACTCACCTCCTTCACCTATTCCACCTCCAAACCGAATGGTAACTAGGAGTCAACATGGAATTGTCAAACCCAATACTAAATATCAACACTCATATCATGTTGACAAGTTGCTTCTGTCTCCCATTCCTAAAAATCCAACACAAGCTTTTCATGATTTGAATTGGAAAAATCCCATGATTGAGGAATATAAGGCTCTCCTTAAGAATAAGACGTGGGTTTTAGTACCTCGTCCTCCTAAAGTCAATGTTATTCGATCTATGTGGATTTTTCGGCATAAACTAAATTCTGATGGTTCATTTGAAAGGTATAAGGCTTGTCTTATAGGTGATGATCGTTCTCAGCGTGAAGGAATCGATTGTGCTGATACATTCAGTCCTGTGGTGAAACCTGCTACTATCAGAACTGTGCTTAATCTTGCATTCGCTAATTCATGGCAAATACATCAACTAGATGTCAAGAATGCATTCCTTCATGGCAACCTCACTGAAACCGTATATATGCATCAACCGCAGGGATTTAGAGATTCAAGTCACCCTGATCATGTTTGCTTATTACAGAAATCTCTCTATGGCCTTAAGCAAGCCCCCCGAGCTTGGAATCAACGGTTTACAGAATATGTCACCACTCTTGGTTTTAAACAAAGCCGAGGTGATACTTCTTTATTTGTCTATTGCCATAATGCTGACATTGCCTATTTGTTACTTTATGTGGATGACATCATACTCACTGCTTCCTCTATAGCTTTTCGAAAGAAAATAATAAATCTATTGGCACAAGAATTTGCAATGAAGGATTTGGGTTGCTTACATTATTTCCTGGGGGGATGCTGTTACTCATTCTAAAATGCTATTTTTCTTTCTCAAAAGAGGTATGCCGAAGATATCTTAGAAAGAGCAGGGATGACCAATTGCAAGTCCAGTTTTACACCTGTTGATACCAAAGGAAAATTGAGCTCCACAACGGGTATACCTTGTTCTGATTCTAAGCAGTACCGCCAACTAGCTGGAGCTCTTCAGTATTTGACTTTCACGCGGCCAGACATTTCGTATGCGGTCTAGCAAGTTTGTCTCTTTATGCATTCTCCAACTGAAAGCCACATGAATTCCTTGAAACGGATATTGCGATACATCAAAGGTCCGCTAGACTATGGTTTACATTTGCAAAAATCTACTATAAACACTCTTCTAGCCTATACTGATGCTGATTGGGGCAGCTGTCCGGATACCCGCCGTTCAACATCGGGCTACTGTTTGTTTCTTGGCAATAATCTTGTATCTTGGTCTTCCAAGCGCCAACCTACTATTTCCAAATCTAGTGCGGAGGCTGAATACAGGGGTGTTGCAAATGCTGTATCCGAGTCCTGTTGGTTAGAAATTTGTTGTTAGAGCTTCATTGTCCCATTCCGAAGGCTACTTTAGTTCATTGTGACAATATAAGTGCGGTTTACTTATCAGCCAATCCGATACAACATCAAAGAACTAAACATATAGAATTGGACATACATTTTGTTCGCGAAAAGGTTCAGAAGGGCGAAATCCGTGTAAGTCATCTCCCCTCCGGGTTTCAAATTGTTGATATCTTCACCAAAAGTTTGCCTAAAGTTCTCTTCGAAGATTTCAGAGCCAGTCTTAGTGTTCGTCCTTCTAACCCTAAGACTGCGGGGGTGTAGTAGAATATGTAATATTCTGTTGGTATAATTAGTTTGATATGATTTATATAGATTAGTTTCCTAATTGTATATAGTTAGGGTATTGAGCTGTATGACTATATATAGGAAAGTCATTGTACAATATGAGACACGGAAGACATCTTCTTTCAATTAGGATTTTGTTCTTAATTTTGATGCTATTTTGTCATTGTTTTATTGGTAAATTGTCGTTATTGTGTCGTTAAATTTAATATATATTTTAATAAAGTAATTTATTTTGTCCCTAATTTAACGCTATTTGTTGCTAATTTCATAAAAAATTTAAAAAGTTTTGCCTAAATTTGCATAATTAACATGTTTTAATATAGCATCAAAAACCCGTAATTATTAACAATTCCAATTCAACACCATATACCATAATACACTTGCAATATATTTATAATATCTCGTAAATTAATTCAGCAAACATGCTCGATACTGTATTAAAATTAGAAAGATAAAGGAAGGAAAAAAAAGTCTTTCCACATTTAGTTATATGTTTTAAATTTTTAAATAGAGATAATAATAGTTTATTATGATGGCTACTAATTAAGGCTCTCATCTCGATCATCCTCCGCATCATCTATAGTACGATCAGCACGAAATCCAGTAATAGTAGATGCATTAAAACGCCAGTCAGGCCCAATTGTCAGTCCGCGAATCCAGATCTTAAGAAATCGTCCTCAAGTCATTGGTACATCCACAGTCGATTTGAACTCATACTGACCTAGTTGACAATTATTTAGGTTTTCATAACAATATTACAAAGCACCAAGTACAATTAGAAATCTTGGTTTTGTCATCATCAAAAAGGGGGAGATTGTTGGCTCAAGGTCAATTTTATCTTGAGATTTTGATGATTATACAAAACAAATAAATTTAATATTCTTGTATGTGCTAATATTATTTTATGCAGAAATTATTGTTGAAAATTATTGAAGAAATGAAGTTCCTACATCTCAAGATTTTTATTTGAAGACCATGAAGATTAATGAAGATATTTTCTATTGGTTAGTATTATAATAAGTCTTAGGAATTATTATAGGATAGAGAGTAAAAGATATTATAAGCACAAATCTATTTTATCTCTCTCAAAATTGTTTTGAAATGTTTTTGAATAAATTTATTAAGAGGATATAGCCAAAATCTTTACTCTTCACGTTTTTCCATCTAAAATATCTTTGGAGTAAATTCTTGGTAGTTATTAAATGAAATTCTGCAAAAAAGCATTTTCTGATCTAAAAAGCAGTTTCTGATTTAATACAGCTGTCTGTTTCTAATACAGCTGGCTGTTTTCTGATATAAATGTTACACTGTTTTCTAAACTGAACCTTTCATCTCCAAACCTTGCATGTGTAAATATTAAATGTGGTCTAACAGCCCTTTTAATTGCAACCCATGCATTGCCTCATTAGTTTAAAAACATCAGAAACTTTATTGCTCATTAAAGCAAAAAATCTCAAAGTTAACTTCAAAAGAGAATATCATCTTTTCATATAAAAACCATTTCCTCTCTTAAAAAGAATGGGTTTTGCAAAAGAGTATGAGTCCATTGTTTAAAGCTTAAATCTCTCAAAGCTCTCTCTTCAATCCCCCTATTTCTTTTCGTCTCTTTGCTTCAAGAACAATTTTTAAGAGAAAAGAAAATTTATTAACAACATTTTCTGAAGAACAGTTCTGATCTTTAAATTTGTTTTCTAAATTCGTTTTCTGTTCTTCCTGTGCTTATATTTGCATCTCTCTCTGTCTATATAGATTTTGTAATCTGTTGTAGACAGGCTCTTTATTTGAAAAACTCTTGTGTAATAGCTTAGGTGAAAAGCTATGGTGTTATAGGTTATCAAGCGACCTTCTCCTTGTGTGAGATTCTAATGTCTTGATTTGAGTTTCTGATCTCTGTAAAATCAGAAAGGGGTTGAGGTTAACTAGAACCTTTGGAAAATCTAGTGGGATAAAGGTTAGATCTAGGTGTTGATCTATTTCC
>NW_028322530.1:0-43628 GCF_041381405.1 Jatropha curcas | reverse complement strand
ATAGTACAAGGGGGACATGGCAAATCAGGTAATTGTGCTTTAGACTTTATAGGTTGGTAGGGAGAAAAAATGAAGCCTCATAAGAGGCGTCTTTTTGAGTTTCCAGCAGGAACACCTTGAGAAATGGATTATAGATTATATCTAAACTGATTCTGACCTATGATTATTTCACTTCATTGATTATCGATTGTTGCCTTCCTGAATGTAAATTGATAATAGTGATATTTCTTCCAAACAACTTTATCGCTCAAAGATCTAGTGTCTATTTTTTTCTTTCTTGAAATGCTTTGGGGGTTGGGGGGGATCAACTGTTGAGTATTACTTGCTAGTTGTTGATGTTCAATCCTCAAGTTTTCTTTGTTTTAATATAGCCATTGGCTGCTTTGTATAGTCTATGTAGAAAAATTGGTATGTATGCCAAGGCACTTGCCCATGCTTGAGGTAATAGTATCAGAGTTGGAATTTTTAATTCAGAGTTGTACCCTGAGTTCGTTACCTGCCAGGCACTTTACAATATTTCCTAGGATGAAATTTTCCACTTAGATAGTGTTTGATAACATCATTATTAAATTATAGTTGGTTGATAATGCTTATCCACATATCACTTAGAAGTCTCAACTAAACTAAAATCCACTTGAAATGATAATTCCAAAATGTCAACTTAAAGTTTGCAATGATTACTGTACTTAGTGGCCTTTTAAACAACTTTGCAATTTGAAATTTTAGCACTTGTATTTATGCAGTTCTTGAAAATTAGGTCTTCAACTATTTTTCCGATTTACTACATACCACCTTAGTATTGATACAAAATTGTCATTTAGTTAACAACCTTTGGTCAATGTATGTGATGATGGTCGAAGGATGGATATTATCTTGTAATTCCAAAATATCGTTAATTAACCGTTTAACTTTCTTGCCTGCAACCAGAAAAAAAAGGAAAAAAGGAATACATGATATTTTCTTGGACAAAAATATAAATTAGAGATGCTAAAGTCCAGGTGAACAAAATCAACGGTCCCAGAAAATTGGCTGAGAAAAAAAATTAAACCAAATTGACCTATTTCCTGTAGGAGCAGCTGGCTGAATTGATCACGCATAATATATTTTCACTTAAAGATTCGAGAGAATACACTTTTTGACACCGAGATTCAAGAGGTGAGAAGCATATGTACACCAAGATATCCTAATGATAAGTGCATATATGACCTGATAATAAATGTAGGTTCAAATTCCCCTCTCCCAATACTCAAAAAGAGGTGAGAAGCACACTGATATTTATATCATAGTCTCAGAAGCCTGTGAGTCTTGGCTCTACCCTCTTCATGTTTCCTTGCTTCACACAATTTCAAACTCCTATTCTTCCCTTGAATATAAGATGTCGTGCTATTATCTTTTGCTTTCTTCTTTGCTCTGCCCCATTCATGCTTTAATGTCATTTTAGTCACTTCATTTGATTTTAAAGGAGGTACCAAAGTGTTCTTATTGTGAAATGTCAAGGATTTAGTTATTTACCCTTTTAATGGTTCATAGTTTCCCTCCTCCTGTTTTTCTCAAAGCGATGTTTCTTGCTAGTAATTCTCCTATTTCACTTTTCTTTATGCTAGAAAATGACACTATATGCTGACATTATGCTCTATGCTTGATATCCGTGTATAGCTAACCTTCTTAAGTCATAATGTCTTGCTGATGCATCCCTTGCCAATTTATATGGAACTATTCAAAGATAATTACCCTAGAGAAACTAAAGCTCCAAGATAATTTTCTGGACATATCTGATTGCCTGATCTTTTTCTAGCTACGTGCGGCTGCTGAAGCTGTTGGGGAAGTAAGTTTGGCGAACAAATTTGGTGCAGCCTGTGAGAGTCTCCGTCGAGGTATTATGTTTGCCAATTCTCTTTATCTGTGACCGAGTGACCTTGCAGGCTCTTATTCGTACAAGAGTTCATATCATGCTGCTGTTCTCCAATCGAGGCTACTTGAGATGTGCCAGGACATACAGATGTACAATTGTAGGATACACCCTCTTTTTGCATCAATTTTTTTTTTCCTCAACAGCAAAATACACATTTTCG
Organism: Jatropha curcas; assembly: GCF_041381405.1. Taxonomy (NCBI): domain Eukaryota; kingdom Viridiplantae; phylum Streptophyta; class Magnoliopsida; order Malpighiales; family Euphorbiaceae; genus Jatropha; species Jatropha curcas. The sequence continues at coordinate 41,556 of NW_028322530.1, read as the reverse complement.
CGAAAGTGTTCATAGGATATACAATTATGAAATGAGGAATATGTTTGTTTACAAGCTTCAGATTTAAATGAATATGCTATCGTTCTCTTGAGAGCTTTCTATTTGAATTTGAATTTCTAAATTTTATTTTATCAATCAAGTGTTTGAATGGACAAAAAAATTTTGCCAATATTCTTTTGCCTGGTGCTTTTTATTGTAGTTATTGTAGTTAACATGAATCATTTTGCTCAATTGATGACATTGCAACGAAAAATTCATTTCATTCACATCTTTTTTTTTTTTTTTTTTTTTTTTTTTTTTTTTTTTAATGGAAATTGCTTTATATTGCCCTAGAGTTCAAGTCAATATGATAAATATTGTCATCTTATTTATCGTATAATTTTAAATTGCTTTTATATACCTTACATATTTGTGTACCACAATAAATGCACCCTTTAAAATAGAAGAATAAGTGGAAAAATGAGAATTAATTCTAAAATTTTGGTTTTTTAGAACTGGACATGTGTTCTGGGATAGTTTAAAAAAGTAATAGAGGACGATCCTTTTTGCATGTGCCAAGTGCAATTCCTTTTGCAGGCAGAAAAATACTGCATCCCAAATTGCAATTTTACATATCAATGAAAGTGCAGTATGTTTGTGGTTTTGGAGATGCTATAGAAGAACATAACTAAACTATTAGCAGTCATAAGTTCCATATAATGGGGCCAGTTAAACTGACTTGGCCCATTTAAAACATGTATATAACATTTGTACACCATTAGATTTATTGTTATTACACCTAAACCATAGATTTAAAACTATTGAGTTGTGTTAGATTGAGAATATATAATATTTCTTTTTTTTAATAACTGTGCAAATTTAATAAAATATCTTGTTGGATCTTTTTAAAAATAGTTAAAAATATGATGATGGGTCCAAATGAAGTAATATTTAATTATAGTTAATATAATCTTTTATTATGCAATTAAGCTAAATTATTAATTAATTTTTATTTATTTTAAGTACTAAATTATCTTTTTTTGAAGAATTAAATTATGTTAAATTATATCTCTTTAAAAAGTATTAAATTATTTGACTAAATCCACTTGCATCGTTCCTTAGCAAAATTATTACAGGTGATACTGTAGAAATTTTTTATATTTTCATTTTAAAAAATTTTTGTTATTCAAACATTACTTAACATTTATTTATTTTTTTAAAAATTTATTTAGTTTTTTTAGAATATAAAATTATACAAATTCAAATATATAGTAAGTTGTCACTACATTTTAAAATAAATTTAATTTAAAACTCAAAATATAATTTTAATTGGTGAAATAACTTTATATAATGAATCTTATAAATGATATTTCATGTTTTTATTTATGAAATCTTTCAAAAATATTACAAAAATAATAATTTTTAATTTAGAAAACAAGAGTATTACAACAAATAAAAAATTATTAAAAAGAAGAGGAAAAATGGCTAAATAAGAAAAGAATGTACAATACTTAATATAACTTATTAAATGTGATTTACATGTAAATGTGTCATTACCAGAAAACATGCTGTGATTTACATGAACATGTGTCATTAGTTATTGGATATGTTTAATTTTTTTTAGAAAGCGAATGTAATTAAAATTATTAAAATAAAATAAAAATAATTTATAGAGAGAAATAAAATATTTCTACCAATTTTTTAAAAATATTTATCCCAAAAGAAATTAAAAAATGTATATTTAAAAACAATGGCATATAACTTTTTTCTAAATATGTGATTTAAAAAGAAACTTTTTTCTAAAGAAAAAGAAAGAAATTTGCAAAAAATAAAAGAAAATTTTAACTAACCTATCATGTTTACCTGCTATAGTAGGTTAGTATCACAAATGTCACAAAAAGACAGTTTCTCTACCCATGCAAAATTTTTGAATTCTGTACTGTAGTAAAAGCCTTAAAACATATATACCCTTGATGTATTGCCTTTTGCAAGCAAAAACTAATATTTCATTTACCCAAATAATTGTGATCCACAACACAATCTGTGATAATATTCCAAACTTGGAGACGAGCATAATGATGATATGAAACCCTAGGAAGAGAATGGGCACACATATTGGCTTGTTTCCTAATTCACTGGACACAAACGTCAAACTATGATCTAGGGTACATATACAATCATAAATAATTAAATCAAATTCAGAAATGTCTATCCTAGAAGAGCATAAAACATGAACATAATTTGAGCCCACATACAACCTCCAATTTGGCATGTATTCAAATCAATCCATTGAAGACAATTCTTCGAGGCCAAAACTTAATAAGAGATCCACATCTCTCATTATAGCCAGATAAAGCCTCACCCTTGATCTATTGTCAACCAATAAACATGATTAAGTATATTTTTTCTCAATAATTATTATTGGATAATGTTTTCTGCCAAAATGGATGTATGTAAAGGGATTGATAGGTGGAGAGCGGACGAAAAGGATCACTTTTGCCACAAAATGTTACATTTATTGTTTGGATAAAATTTATTTATTTTATTTTCATTAGTAGATGATACATAATTCCAAACGTAAAATAATTGATGCAACTGAAAAATGATCTAAGCCTGATATTAAGCGACATGGTGAGGTATTAGTCATTTGCTATCGCTAACATGTTGGGTGGCATGAAAGTGTAAGCAATGGAGTTGATCAAACCAAATAAGATTTAAGCTCCTTAAATCTTTTCAGGGATAATTAAATTAGGCTTGCTTGATAGAACTAGGATGAAATAGGATCCCTTAGGTTGATAGATAAATGTGAATATTTGAATTATGTGGTGTGGAATATGTCTCTACATATATGGTATCTTCTATGCTAATACTCAGAGGTGCTCATAAGGAATATTTTCTTGTATGACGATTAGGGTATGCTCAGACTTGCATATAGGAATAGTCAATAACTTTGATTATGAGAATAGGATTAACATTTGGAAATGAGAGAGTGCCAAGGGTAGAGTTGGACTTCACACTTTAAGGTTTAGTGTGGTTTCTGTTAGCTAGTGTGCTATTTTTTTTTTTTTTTTTTTTTTGAAGTATTAGAATTAGATTCAGGAATCTCTTAGAAACTTCAAGGAGGAAGAAAAATGTCTACGAAAAAATATCTAATCCTAGTTAGCAAGACAATTACAACTACTCATGTAACAAACTCAACAAATTAAGAACAAACGCAACTGCCATTTCTTTTCTTTATTAACAAATTTGAAATTGGTGCGAGTTTGAGGAAGAAGAGAAACATTAAAGTGGCAAATAACTTAAAACATTGCATTTCATTAATCACTACAAAAATATCGGCCTTTATTCCATCGGTAAACATGGGAAATCGATCGATAAAATATAATACCTACGGAATACCGATACCACAATTTCGTCAGTAAACTTCTAGATGGTAAAATATATGCTGATGAATGTCCGTTTGTCAGTATTCTGTCAAAAGTACATTGGTAAGTGGACATGAAAACAATATCAAATTGTTGGTAATCCATCAATGATGGTTGGTAAGTCATCGGTAATCAATCGGGAAATTTTCATCACGTTTGGAAGATTTCATCGGTAATTCGTCAATAAATGACTAGCTGTTAATAAGATTCCGTCGATAACCGATCGGTAAATGACTGGTTGTTAATGATAATTCCATCGGTAATCTGTCGATAAATTAAAAAAAATAAATTTATATTTTGCAACAACAAAATTTTCAACTTGCTAAAATATATACAATTATAACAAGCAAACCATCAAGAAAACTCACAAAACAATACTATATGAAAGGAAAATCATTTTGTTACTGCAATGCAAAATAAACATAGAACAACAAAATATGAAAGGAAAACTATCTACAACTAGAAATTAGGATCAATAAGACTAGTATCCTCATTTGTAGTGTGCAGTGTTGGAGGATCTGTAGCAGTAGTGTGTTGTGCTGGAGGATCTGTAGCAGATGAAGCAGGTGCAACAAGTGTACGAAAAGTCCCTATAGCCTGCCGAAATAACTAGAGCATCTTGTGCTGTATATTCTATACTTGATGAATCTCATTTGCTTGTTACTCTCATCAGTCGCATCTTATCAGCCCGTTACTTCAGAAAGCGATCCTACTCCTCAATGCATTCCTGCATAATCTGGGTCGTCCTAGGATTGAGCATCTGCTGTGATTGTGATGGTGCACTAGAGCAGCTAAACCCATAAACTGCGGAAGCTTGCGAACCTAGTCTATAGACTCGCCTTTTTCTTCTCCCTCCAGTAGCCTCCAAATATAACTAGTCATTGATCTATGACAGTGCATCGAGGAGTCATTCTGTTGTTGAGTTTGTTCGACCAACATATTATTGAAGTTTTCTTGTAAATTTCCAAATAATATTTGCATGAACGTAGTATATAAACAGGTCAGCAATATCAAATAAACAAATGGTTCAAATTGGTATGAAAGGTAAACTTATAGAAACACTCCTTGCACACCCATCAATAAAGCAGTTTGGATTACCCTTCTTAGTATGTATGCGAGTGAAAATATCATACCAAACAATTAACTATTGTCGAAAAGCAACTGGAATTAAGCATTGCATGAATTTATGACAATCATGACTTTTCATACCAAACAATCTATACTTCTTTATATAAACACATCAGCTAAAATTGGATGCATATCCACTTAGAAATTTTACCATCGTTAACCATTCGAACAAAACAGCTTTTACTACTCTATCTAATGTGTAATAAGCCTTTGAGTATTTCCACGAGTAAGGGGGCACGATCTAATTCAGGTCGTCGACATATTTCTTTGGTGTCCTCTCTAGCTTTAGCATTATCTTTTGTTTCGCCATGAATATTCATAATTGTATTGAACAAATTATCAAACACATTCTCCTCAATATGCATCACATCTAGATTATGCTGAATCAGGAGATTTTTCCAATATGGTAAATCCCAGAAAATACTTCATTTTCTTACCCGTAAGTCTTAGCAATTACAGCATTGACAATATCGACTCCAATCTCGGTAAGGCCCAATTGTTCAATCTCACATAGAATTTCCTCACCCGACTTTGCCAAAGGGGCCACTTCTTCAACGATCCTGTTGTTAGATTATTTTAATAATCTGTATGTGGCCCATGTGATTAAAGGGCTGGTTCTAATTAAGGTGGCCCAAGATGATGGTTATTGGGTTTAATGGATAAGAGCCAGTTAGGGTTTTAATACCCTTCCTCTGCCTTGTAAAAGATAAAGGAATCAACAGATTAGGGTTAACACAGAAACAAGAGAGTGTGACGGCTCCCTCAAACACATACGAAGATAGTTTGTTTGAGAGAGCTCATAAAAGAAACTCCCGCAGCTGTTGATTATTCTCTGACCATTAAGACAGCACTTACGGACAAAAGGCCAGAGTGAAGAAACGTAGATCTGCTGTTATGGTGAGAATCGAATTGTCCCAACGAGGTAACCCATAACATAGATTTGCCGTTATGGATCAAGGTACGCTTCCGATTATTGTATATTCTTGTCAAACAAATTCTATGAACAATAGATCTGGGCTATATTAAAGTTTATTCAACATGTGGTATCAGAGCCTGTACCTGTTCTAGATTTGTTTGATAGCGTTTTGTTTGGCTTAATTAATGAAAATTAATTTCGTATTGTGAAATTGATTTATATGGTATAAGCGAAGCTAAAATTATAAAATTTGAAAACTGTTGTTTTCTTTATGCTTTATAAATTATTTTGTTATTATTTATAGAGCATGGTTATGACATATTATTGGGTTATGTCGTTAAAGTTTTGAGATATTAATTTAATCTCATAAAAGTTTTGCATAAATCAATGTTTAATGAATGGAAAACTTGTTAGTCACCAAAGTGGCCTTGTTTGGATTATTTTAGACATTGATTATGCAGTTTTCAATTGTTCATATTTGTGTGATGCCGTTATATGACATGAAAGTGAAAATTGAACAATTGAGCTCGTTGATTATAATTTGTTAGGTTACCCAAAGGTAGACCATTAATTATAATCAGTGGCATTAAAGAGACTTATCATTATACGAATTAATATGAATGTATATCCAAAGATAACATGCATATTGTATGGAGCATTATTGAATAGTTGAATGGAATAAAAAAAAAAAGGTAACTGGATTGCAGAAAGGAGCACGGGCGTGCTGCAATGAGCACGGGCGTGCTTCTCTCTGACTTGCATAAAGGCTCGCAAGTTGCTCCACAATGAAAGTCTATTAAAGTATTTTTCTTCTTGGCATCATTATTGATTAAAGCTATGCATTTAAATATTACCCAAAGGTGAATCTAGATGCATAATTAAAGTTGTTATTTGTTTGAATCCATTTTATGTTTACTCAAAGCATTAACGTATGAGTATATATGTAATGTTGCAGCTTCCTTTAACATGTTTGCTATGGGCACTGGGTTGATTAAGTTCAATGGATTGAACTATGCTGATTGGTCCGAACAAATCCATTATCAGTTAGGAGTTCTGGACCTGGATCTGGCATTAGTCTCTGAAAAGCCAGCAGCCATTACAGAGACCAGCACTGAAGCTGACAAGTCTCATTGTAACGCCCCATTTTTTTGTGTCTGAAATAGTAAGTTATCGGTCTGTGAATAGTGCCATCGGTCCGGGAATAATATTATTTTGGTCCGGAAAAATTACTATCTATGTGTTATATTTTATTAATATTTTTGGAGTATGTATACATTATTTTTATGGGTAGAAAGTAAGTAATGAATATTTTTTTGGAGAAATTAGAGAATTAGTGAATAGTGAATTATGTTGTTATATTAATTAAAGAAATTAGAGAAATTATTTTTATGGAGTAAATTTGAGATGGTGTTATATTAATTAAGGAAATTAGAGGAATTATTTTTAAGGATTAAATTAAGAATTTTATGGAGATAAATAATATTTTGAAGGAATTTAATTTGGAGAATATTTGTAGCCATTAGATTGAATTACATTGCTCAATCCTAGCCATCCAATTTTGGTGAAAGGACCAAAATTACCCTTTAGTCAACTCCATTATTTGAGCTAACATATTTCTTCCTTTTCCTCTCCATCTAACGTGACCTTTCTCTTCTTCTTCTTCTTCTTCTTCTTCTTCTTCTCCTTTAGGTCTTCAATTTTTACTTCCTAAACACATCAAATACACTCCATTCAACTTTGATTAAGTACTTAATCTTTGAGATTAAAGCTTGAGAAATGGTATTTGGTGAATAATTTCAAGTAATTTGGAGGACAAAGGGTGGAGAACTTCCTACCAAAGACAAGGGAAAACTAAGGCTTCAAGAGTTTGATTTAAGCTTGTTAGAGCTTATGTTTAAGGTTAGTGTTCATAAACACTCTTATCTTGTTTCAATTTTTGATTTTGTGAAGTTTATACTATTTTGTGAAAATTGGGAATTTTATATGAAATGATTTGATTATTGAATTTTGGTGGTATAAATGTGTTCTTGGGAGATTTCTAAGCATGCTTATATTTTGAATTGATAAGGAAAACAATTTCTTCTTCATTCTTCAAGAGTGGCAGAACCCATTGATGAATAAGGCCTTAAGTTTTCTTGTTATTATTTGTGGATTTATGATCTTAAGATGATATTTGATGAGTATTTAGTATGTGGTAGAAATCTCTACCTTGTATATGATTTAAGTAAGCTGAAATTAGGAAAAAGTGTTATTGGGTGTGATTAAGGACTGTTTTTCGATCCCTTTCATTTCCCATTAGTGTCTGAGTCCTTCATGAAAGTTGTAGGTCTGCTCCTTAGCTTTCCAACCCATCCTCTTGTGTCCAATTTGGATATATATAGCTCAACTTATGGCTGAAACACCCAAACTGACTCTGTTATGACGGGCTACATGCATCACTGAATTGAGTGCCCTTTTTGACCACTATAATGATAAGATTATGTTCTGAGTTCTTCATGAGAGTTGTTGCCCTGTGTCTTGAGACTTCTCTGGTTTTGGATTGGTGTGATTTGAGTGTCTGGATAAGTAGAACTTTGATAAACATTGAAATTAGTTCTGCTGAATCAGGTCTGGACTGTTGGTCTGTGTTCCTAGCTTTTTTTTGCCATCTTAAAGATTGATCTGGGCTGTGGTCCCTTCATAACATTTGTAGTATTTTGTTTTAGCTTTCTAATGAATCAAGCATCACTCAATTTGGAGACACAGAACTTAAGTTATGTCTTAAAAACCCAGCAAAGGTCAAGGTTATATTAATGCTGGAAATTTTCTATGTCATGAATCATAGGTTTATTTGGATAAATGAAGGTATGAATTATGTGTGATGAAGTTCTCTTCATTCTTTGTATCCTTTAAGATTTATTTGACAAAAATAAGACATAAGTTTGAAAAGTGTTGTTGTGGATATGTTTAAATGGATATAAATTGGAAAGGTGTGAAATTGATTTAGATAATGCATGATGAGGCTTGAAATTGATACTTTTGTGCATAAGAGTTGTGTTAGCATGCTTGATTGGAGAAGGAAATTCCTCCCCTTGGTACCACCTTGGTGTAGTAAAGCTTACTTAATTATTTTATATATATGACATAAGTATGATTATTTGATAACTTTTATATGTTTAGAGTTTTAACAAAGAAATGGGTATTTAAGGTGTATGTGCTTTGAATTTGGAATAAGGAAAATATGATTTCATTATGACTTTAAGAAAGTTTTAAAAGAAAAGGGATTTATGATAAATTTTCTATATTAAGTAATTATGTTGAAGTATATGAGTTACTTAAGTTCTAAAGTAAGCTTACATGTATGATTTCATATGATAAGAAATTTTCTATGTTCAGTAATTATGTTTAAGGATGAAATTTTCAGTTACTACGTTCTAAAGTAAGCTTACATTATGAATTTAAGAAGACTAAAGAATAAGACAAGTTTTATGATAAGTGTTATGAATTAAGAATTAAAACAAGGATTTGGGCTCTACTATACTTAGTGTGAATTTGATGCGTGATTTGATTTATTCTGTCTGATGAGCATGCTCGGCATTTGATGCCATTCTGATAAGAAGCTATGATCATATGCTAGACACGTGGGTGTCTTCTGTTCTGTTAGGGCGGACGCGCTCTATATGTTCTGAAAAGGTTGGCGACCTAAGGCCATTCTGAATCTGTATCTGAAAACCTATCTGCTTCTCTTTCTCCTAAGTGTATGCGAGCCCTATGGAAAATATCTGTAATACAATTAAACGAATGAGATCATATTATTTTAGTAAACATTACTTTGGAAATTACTGATTATGTTATCAAATGAATTTTCAAAGCATAATATTTCGGTACATGGTATTAAAAATAAAGAGTATATGTATTGGTATAATGTTTAAGTAATGAATTTATGATTTGAAAGAATTAAATTATTTATGTTATTAATTATAAGTTTATTTGAAGGAACCAAAGTATTTATGATGATAAAATGTCTTAAGTAAAGGATTTATGGTATAAAGAATTAAATTCTTTATGTTATTAATTACTAGTATATGTGCTATTTGTTTTGCTATAAATGGAAATGTATGTTGAATTTTAATGCATTTATGATTGTAAATAATTTTATGAAATTTGTTTTTAAGTAAGTTGTCATCGCAACTTTGGTAAGTATGTGAATTATGAGCACCACTGAGTTTTATACTCAGCGCGTCGATTTTATCACGCGTAGGTTGAAGATCGTGGTTGCTACTTGAAGATTTGAAGAGTAATATCAAAGCAGAAGTGACTAATTTGGTAGTAGTCGATTGAGATTTATATAATGAAGAATGATGGCATGTATAATTGTTACATTTTCAGATATTATGTTATTTGAAATATAATTGAAGTATGTAATTACAAAGTATTTTGATGTATATATTTGGAGAGAAGAATAAGATTTATTAAATGATTGAATATGAAATATTTGAAGTCAGTTGATATGATTAGTTCATTAAGACTTGATAGATATAATGAATGCAATTAATTGATGGATCTAAAATACTATTGAGGATTTATTCAATTATGAAAGTATAAAAGTGTTGTTATGTTATAAAGATTATTTGGAGATGTTGGAAGTTTAGAGTTTAATTGGAAGTATTTTGTATTCACATGTTTGGCGAGCTCAGTTTTTAAAAGGATATTCTTACAATATTTCTGTAGGAATTTTCCCAATGTATATAAAAAAAATGCAAGGAAAATGAAATGAAATTGCTATTATAAAAATAAAAAAAATTTACTCGCTAACTTGTGAATACTCAATTACTTCTAATTCATAATTTTAGTTTTATGATTTATATGTTAAGTTAAGACGGTGTCTCCGGCACCGAATGTGGCATCCGCCGTCGGGTCTCTCGGGACTGGCGGAGGGTGTTACATTTAGTGGTATCAGAGCCTGGTTTAGGCGGTTCTAGGACTATGTGTATATGTGTAGAAATTTATCTATTTTGAAGTGAGAGTATGAGTAATTTAAGTTAAATACATGCCATATTGGTTTGAATTGGAAACAACCAGCCATTGGAAAATGGTGTTGTGGTAAGCGGAGTATATTATTGAGGTTACTGCTGATAATTAATGGTTATATCATTCTGGACCATTGAATGAATTATGCTTGGAGGAAATTCTTAGAGAATAAGGGATAGAGATTCGATGTGGTGGTTATTGGAGATGAGATATGATTGAGGCATTGCAGATTTGTGTTCTTTTCTTGAGTTGATATGATTTCTAAGTGTTATAAGAATATTTGAGATTTGACTTTTGAAAATGTGAATTTTGTTTATTTCTTTTGAATCCATAAGAAGCATATTGTTTTATATTGCTTATGGATAAATGATGTTGCTATGAGGATTTTTTTTCCCTTCTTTTGAACACTTTGGATATAATAAAAAAAAATTACATTAAATGAAATTAAATTTTCAAGTGTGGTTTTATAAACTTTGATGAACAAAAAGATTGTTTTATAAATGAAAATGAATTCATATGTATAGATTCATGAACTATGAAGTATACTGGTTTACGAAGTAAACAATGAAATGACATTTATATATAATTTAAGTATGGAAGATGAAGTGTGAACTTGTATGGTTGTGTGGGCAAAAGATATGTTAAGTTATGCATGGTTAAGATTATAAATGTTAAGTTGAAGTTAACTGATGAAAGTATATTATTTTTATTTAATACTTGTTGATTGTGAAATGCATACATAAAATGGCATGAATGTGTCTATATGTGCCTGTAGAAGGAGTATGGTGAGAATGAGTGCTAGTATTATCTAATAAGAAAATTAAATGATGTGGATTTATGGACAATAGAATCTATTTAGAGTATCGATTTTAATATATGCACTTGATGAAGTTTACATGATTTTGGCTAATGGCATTTAGTATGACTATTGTGATAAGCATTCTTTGGACAGAATTGGTGTATTTACATAATGGATATTTATAAGGTTTAAATGATGAATAATTTGATGTGACTTGCTATAATAATGAGTGATGAGTATTTTTCATAAGAAATAATGCTGGTGGAATAAACATTATTTCAAGCCATTTATGAGAAGTGATTTCTATTTATGAGCAATAATTACTACTTGGTGGAGTCAGTATATTGTGGTATTCATCAGTTAGTTTTCAAATGTATGAATATCGGGAATACTATGAATTGTTATGGTTATAAAAAAAAAAGTAAATTGTGATTCTTAGTAAGAAATAAATTAATTTTTATGTGCCTAGTAGTGGATCTTGTATGAATTGTGGCACCTTATGGTTTAATATGGTATAAGTATGAATTAAATTCAAGAGATTTAGTCTTTTGATGTTTCAAGTATTTGTTAAATTCTAGATGTTATATAAGTTATAAATAAGGATTTTTGTTTAATGAGAGATTCTATAATCCGAGGAAAAAAGTATAACGACTCCTGTAAAGAAATTAAGATAATTATGTTATATAAATATTGGGCCCTGATGGTTAAGTGAATTGATGAATGACATCAGATATAGAGAGATAGTTGTCCAACTATTGAATTGATGTTATACCAATAAATTAGATAAGTAAGAATGGATCTAGTCATGTTATTATATTAAGAATCATATTACAAAAAGGTTAAGAATTATGAATCAGTATGATTTAAATGAGATGATAGTCGTTATTTAGAGTTTTAACAAATTAGGAATCATTGATTGTTCAGATTTGATGGACATAGAAGTAATGATATATTCAGAGTATACAAGATAAGAATTTCCATATTTTGGGATTTCATGAATATGGAAAAAAAAAAAGTTATGGTTCGTGTTGATCTCACTGTGCTTATATGAGAATAAATTCTAACCCAAAATGATCAAGAGTTTATAAGTGATTATTGTTACAATAGAAAATTTTGGTTAATAGTTATAGAAGTATTTACGAGTCATGGAAGATTTATGGAGTTATGTGAGATATCTATGATTAAAAAAAAAAAAAAAAGAGGTGGAATTGCTATGACTTAGTGCATTCTATTAATCGTTATGGATAAATGGTTAAGTTGGGATAGTTTATATGACACATTGGCATGGTTTGCATAACTTTGTGATTGTGTATAAATACTTTTATGTATTGAGATTTGAAACTTTGTATTATTTTTCTCTTGAGTGGACCTTGCAAGTGTGCATGTAGACTATATGTATGTATGCATGACAGTGTTTGAGATTAAGTATCATGATGGAATTGAGTTATTAACACTGTTATAAGAATAAGCATATGATCTTAGGAGAATACTGTATGAGAATAAGCTACATGATCTCAGTATATGTTCAGATAATCTCATCATGCTTTATGAGAATTGACTTGATGCAAATCTTCGAATATGATATTAAACTTAAATGCCTTGATATGTATCTGATATGATGATATGTTTGGAAAGGGAGTTATATTAGGTCCTTGGATTGAGTGTTAGATAGAATAAGAGATGTTTCTTGGATTTTTCTTGTAAGGGAATTAAAGAGGATATTAAGGATCTAATCGGTGTTATGCAAAGTAAGTTTATGTTATACTTATGAGATTAAAATTTTAAATATTGTAATGGTTAATTTACTATTATGGATCTTCATTTAGGAGAACACTTATAGAATATAAGGATAGTAAGTGCTAGCCGATTAAGGAAGAATAAATTAAGTCGGAAAAATATTATGAGATTTGGAATTTCTTAATTCAAGTGAATTTCGAGGACGAAATTCTTTAAGGGGGGTAGAACTGTAACGCCCCATTTTTTTTGTGTCTGAAATAGTAAGTTATCGGTCTGTGAATAGTGCCATCGGTCCGGGAATAAGTATTATTTTGGTCCGGAAAAATTACTATCTATGTGTTATATTTTATTTAATATTTTTGGAGTATGTATACATTATTTTTATGGGTAGAAAGTAAGTAATGAATATTTTTTTGGAGAAATTAGAGAATTAGTGAATAGTGAATTATGTTGTTATTAATTAAAGAAATTAGAGAAATTATTTTTATGGAGTAAATTTGAGATGGTGTTATATTAATTAAGGAAATTAGAGGAATTATTTTTAAGGATTAAATTTAAGAATTTTTATGGAGATAAATAATATTTTGAAGGAATTTAATTTGGAGAATATTTGTAGCCATTAGATTGAATTACATTGCTCAATCCTAGCCATCCAATTTTGGTGAAAGGACCAAATTACCCTTTAGTCAACTCCATTATTTGAGCTAACATATTTCTTCCTTTTCCTCTCCATCTAACGTGACCTTTCTCTTCTCTTCTTCTTCTTCTTCTTCTTCTTCTTCCTTTAGGTCTTCAATTTTTACTTCCTAAACACATCAAATACACTCCATTCAACTTTGATTAAGTACTTAATCTTTGAGATTAAAGCTTGAGAAATGATATTTGGTGAATAATTTCAAGTAATTTGGAGGACAAAGGGTGGAGAACTTCCTACCAAAGACAAGGGAAAACTAAGGCTTCAAGAGTTTGATTTAAGCTTGTTAGAGCTTATGTTTAAGGTTAGTGTTCATAAACACTCTTATCTTGTTTCAATTTTTGATTTTGTGAAGTTTATACTATTTTGTGAAAATTGGGAATTTTATATGAAATGATTTGATTATTGAATTTTGGTGGTATAAATGTGTTCTTGGGAGATTTCTAAGCATGCTTATATTTGAATTGATAAGGAAAACAATTTCTTCTTCATTCTTCAAGAGTGGCAGAACCCATTGATGAATAAGGCCTTAAGTTTTCTTGTTATTATTTGTGGATTTATGATCTTAAGATGATATTTGATGAGTATTTAGTATGTGGTAGAAATCTCTACCTTGTATATGATTTAAGTAAGCTGAAATTAGGAAAAAGTGTTATTGGGTGTGATTAAGGACTGTTTTTCGATCCCTTTCATTTCCCATTAGTGTCTGAGTCCTTCATGAAAGTTGTAGGTCTGCTCCTTAGCTTTCCAACCCATCCTCTTGTGTCCAATTTGGATATATATAGCTCAACTTATGGCTGAAACACCCAAACTGACTCTGTTATGACGGGCTACATGCATCACTGAATTGAGTGCCCTTTTTGACCACTATAATGATAAGATTATGTTCTGAGTTCTTCATGAGAGTTGTTGCCCTGTGTCTTGAGACTTCTCTGGTTTTGGATTGGTGTGATTTGAGTGTCTGGATAAGTAGAATTTGATAAACATTGAAATTAGTTCTGCTGAATCAGGTCTGGACTGTTGGTCTGTGTTCCTAGCTTTTTTTTGCCATCTTAAAGATTGATCTGGGCTGTGGTCCCTTCATAACATTTGTAGTATTTTGTTTTAGCTTTCTAATGAATCAAACATCACTCAATTTGGAGACACAGAACTTAAGTTATGTCTTAAAAACCCAGCAAAGGTCAAGGTTATATTAATGCTGGAAATTTTCTATGTCATGAATCATAGGTTTATTTGGATAAATGAAGGTATGAATTATGTGTGATGAAGTTCTCTTCATTCTTTGTATCCTTTAAGATTTATTTGACAAAAATAAGACATAAGTTTGAAAAGTGTTGTTGTGGATATGTTTAAATGGATATAAATTGGAAAGGTGTGAAATTGATTTAGATAATGCATGATGAGGCTTGAAATTGATACTTTTGTGCATAAGAGTTGTGTTAGCATGCTTGATTGGAGAAGGAAATTCCTCCCCTTGGTACCACCTTGGTAGTAAAGCTTACTTAATTATTTTATATATATGACATAAGTATGATTATTTGATAACTTTTATGTTTAGAGTTTTAACAAAGAAATGGGTATTTAAGGTGTATGTGCTTTGAATTTGAATAAGGAAAATATGATTTCATTATGACTTTAAGAAAGTTTTAAAAGAAAAGGGATTTATGATAAATTTTCTATATTAAGTAATTATGTTGAAGTATATGAGTTACTTAAGTTCTAAAGTAAGCTTACATGTATGATTTCATATGATAAGAAATTTTCTATGTTCAGTAATTATGTTTAAGGATGAAATTTTCAGTTACTACGTTCTAAAGTAAGCTTACATTATGAATTTAAGAAGACTAAAGAATAAGACAAGTTTTATGATAAGTGTTATGAATTAAGAATTAAAACAAGGATTTTGGGCTCTACTATACTTAGTGTGAATTTGATGCGTGATTTGATTTTATTCTGTCTGATGAGCATGCTCGGCATTTGATGCCATTCTGATAAGAAGCTATGATCATATGCTAGACACGTGGGTGTCTTCTGTTCTGTTAGGGCGGACGCGCTCTATATGTTCTGAAAAGGTTGGCGACCTAAGGCCATTCTGAATCTGTATCTGAAAACCTATCTGCTTCTCTTTCTCCTAAGTGTATGCGAGCCCTATGGAAAATATCTGTAATACAATTAAACGAATGAGATCATATTATTTTAAACATTACTTTGGAAATTACTGATTATGTTATCAAATGAATTTTCAAAGCATAATATTTCGGTACATGGTATTAAAAATAAAGAGTATATGTATTGGTATAATGTTTAAGTGAATTTATGATTTGAAAGAATTTATTTATGTTATAATTATAAGTTTATTTGAAGGAACCAAAGTATTTATGATGATAAAATGTCTTAAGTAAAGGATTTATGGTATAAAGAATTAAATTCTTTATGTTATTAATTACTAGTATATGTGCTATTTGTTTTGCTATAAATGGAAATGTATGTTGAATTTTAATGCATTTATGATTGTAAATAATTTTATGAAATTTGTTTTTAAGTAAGTTGTCATCGCAACTTTGGTAAGTATGTGAATTATGAGCACCACTGAGTTTTATACTCAGCGCGTCGATTTTTATCACGCGTAGGTTGAAGATCGTGGTTGCTACTTGAAGATTTGAAGAGTAATATCAAAGCAGAAGTGACTAATTTGGTAGTAGTCGATTGAGATTTATAATGAAGAATGATGGCATGTATAATTGTTACATTTTCAGATATTATGTTATTTGAAATATAATTGAAGTATGTAATTACAAAGTATTTTGATGTATATATTTGGAGAGAAGAATAAGATTTATTAAATGATTGAATATGATATTTGAAGTCAGTTGATATGATTAGTTCATTAAGACTTGATAGATATAATGAATGCAATTAATTGATGGATCTAAAATACTATTGAGGATTTATTCAATTATGAAAGTATAAAAGTGTTGTTATGTTATAAAGATTATTTGGAGATGTTGGAAGTTTAGAGTTTAATTGGAAGTATTTTGTATTCACATGTTTGGCGAGCTCAGTTTTTAAAAGGATATTCTTACAATATTTCTGTAGGAATTTTCCCAATGTATATAAAAAAAAAATGCAAGGAAAATGAAATGAAATTGCTATTATAAAAAAAAAAAAAATTTCTCGCTAAACTTGTGAATACTCAATTACTTCTAATTCATAATTTTAGTTTTATGATTTATATGTTAAGTTAAGACGGTGTCTCCGGCACCGAATGTGGCATCCGCCGTCGGGTCTCTCGGGACTGGGCGGAGGGTGTTACATTTAGTGGTATCAGAGCCTGGTTTAGGCGGTTCTAGGACTATGTGTATATGTGTAGAAATTTATCTATTTTGAAGTGAGAGTATGAGTAATTTAAGTTAAATACATGCCATATTGGTTTGAATTGGAAACAACCAGCCATTGGAAAATGGTGTTGTGGTAAGCGGAGTATTTATTGAGGTTACTGCTGATAATTAATGGTTATATCATTCTGGACCATTGAATGAATTATGCTTGGAGAAATTCTTAGAGAATAAGGGATAGAGATTCGATGTGGTGGTTATTGGAGATGAGATATGATTGAGGCATTGCAGATTTGTGTTCTTTTTCTTGAGTTGATATGATTTCTAATGTTATAAGATATTTGAGATTTGACTTTTGAAAATGTGAATTTTGTTTATTTCTTTTGAATCCATAAGAAGCATATTGTTTTATATTGCTTATGGATAAATGATGTTGCTATGAGGATTTTTTTTCCCTTCTTTGAACACTTTGGATATAATAAAAAAAAAATTACATTAAATGAAATTAAATTTTCAAGTGTGGTTTTATAAACTTTTGATGAACAAAAAGATTGTTTTATAAATGAAAATGAATTCATATGTATAGATTCATGAACTATGAAGTATACTGGTTTACGAAGTAAACAATGAAAATGACATTTATATATAATTTAAGTATGGAAGATGAAGTGTGAACTTGTATGGTTGTGTGGGCAAAAGATATGTTAAGTTATGCATGGTTAAGATTATAAATGTTAAGTTGAAGTTAACTGATGAAAGTATATTATTTTTATTTAATACTTGTTGATTGTGAAATGCATACATAAAATGCATGAATGTGTCTATATGTGCCTGTAGAAGGAGTATGGTGAGAATGAGTTGCTAGTATTATCTAATAAGAAAATTAAATGATGTGGATTTATGGACAATAGAATCTATTTAGAGTATCGATTTTAATATATGCACTTGATGAAGTTTACATGATTTTGGCTAATGGCATTTAGTATGACTATTGTGATAAGCATTCTTTTGGACAGAATTGGTGTATTTACATAATGGATATTTATAAGGTTTAAATGATGAATAATTTGATGTCTTGCTATAATAATGAGTGATGTATTTTTCATAAGAAATAATGCTGGTGGAATAAACATTATTTCAAGCCATTTATGAGAAGTGATTTCTATTTATGAGCAATAATTACTACTTGGTGGAGTCAAGTATATTGTGGTATTCATCAGTTAGTTTTCAAATGTATGAATATCGGGAATACTATGAATTGTTATGGTTATAAAAAAAAAGTAAATTGTGATTCTTAGTAAGAAATAAATTAATTTTTATGTGCCTAGTAGTGGATCTTGTATGAATTGTGGCACCTTATGGTTTAATATGGTATAAGTATGAATTAAATTCAAAGAGATTTAGTCTTTTGATGTTTCAAGTATTTGTTAAATTCTAGATGTATATAAGTTATAAATAAGGATTTTTGTTTAATGAGAGATTCTATAATCCGAGGAAAAAGTAAACGACTCCTGTAAGAAATTAAGATAATTGTTATATAATATTGGGCCCTGATGGTTAAGTGAATTGATGAATGACATCAGATATAGAGAGATAGTTGTCCAACTATTGAATTGATGTTATACCAATAAATTAGATAAGTAAGAATGGATCTAGTCATGTTATTATATTAAGAATCAATTACAAAAAGGTTAAGAATTATGAATCAGTATGATTTAAATGAGATGATAGTCGTTATTTAGAGTTTTAACAAATTAGGAATCATTGATTGTTCAGATTTGATGGACATAGAAGTAATGATATATCAGAGTATACAAGATAAGAATTTCCATATTTTGGGATTTCATGAATATGGAAAAAAAAAAAGTTATGGTTCGTGTTGATCTCACTGTGCTTATATGAGAATAAATTCTAACCCAAAATGATCAAGAGTTTATAAGTGATTATTGTTACAATAGAAAATTTTGGTTAATAGTTAATAGAAGTATTTACGAGTCATGGAAGATTTATGGAGTTATGTGAGATATCTATGATTAAAAAAAAAAAAAAAGAGGTGGAATTGCTATGACTTAGTGCATTCTATTAAATCGTTATGGATAAATGGTTAAGTTGGGATAGTTATATGACACATTGCATGGTTTGCATAACTTTGTGATTGTGTATAAATACTTTTATGTATTGAGATTTGAAACTTTGTATTTTTTTTCTCTTGAGTGGACCTTGCAAGTGTGCATGTATGACTATATGTATGTATGCATGACAGTGTTTGAGATTAAGTATCATGATGGAATTGAGTTATTAACACTGTTATAAGAATAAGCTATATGATCTTAGGAAATACTGTTATGAGAATAAGCTACATGATCTCAGTATATGTTCAGATAATCTCATCATGCTTTATGAGAATTGACTTGATGCAAATCTTCGAATATGATATTTAAATTAAATGCCTTGATATGTATCTGATATGATGATATGTTTGGAAAGGGAGTTATATAGGTCCTTGGATTGAGTGTTAGATAGAATAAGAGATGTTTATGGATTTTTCTTGTAAGGGAATTAAAGAGGATATTAAGGATCTAATCGGTGTTATGCAAAGTAAGTTTATGTTATACTTATGAGATTAAATTTTTAAATATTGAATGGTTAAATTTACTATTATGGATCTTCATTTAGGAGAATCACTTATAGAATATAAGGATAGTAAGTGCTAGCCGATTAAGGAAGAATAAATTAAGTCGGAAAATATTATGAGATTTGGAATTTCTTAATTCAAGTGAATTTCGAGGACGAAATTCTTTAAGGGGGTAGAACTGTAACGCCCCATTTTTTTTGTGTCTGAAATAGTAAGTTATCGGTCTGTGAAAGTGCCATCGGTCCGGGAATAAGTATTATTTTGGTCCGGAAAATTACTATCTATGTGTTTATTTTATTTAATATTTTTGGAGTATGTATACATTTTTTTATGGGTAGAAGTAGTAAATATTTTTTTTGGAGAAATTAGAGAATTAGTGAATAGTGACTTATGTTGTTCTTTACCGTGTTAGTTCTTTTTCTGGAGTCCTTTGCGCTGGTGTTCTCTTACTTCGGCTTCGCGGCTTCTTTTTCGGCTTCCCTTTCGACTTTTCTGGCGCTCCTCATTTTTGCGGATTTTTTGGCGCTCTTTGTAGCCATTAGATTGAATTACATTGCTCATCCTAGCCATCCAATTTTGGTGAAAGGACCAAATTACCCTTTAGTCAACTCCATTATTTGAGCTAACATATTTCTTCCTTTTCCTCTCCATCTAACGTGACCTTTCTCTTCTTCTTCTTCTTCTTCTTCTTCTTCTTCTCCTTTAGGTCTTCAATTTTTACTTCCTAAACACATCAAATACACTCCATTCAACTTTGATTAAGTACTTAATCTTTGAGATTAAAGCTTGAGAAATGGTATTTGGTGAATAATTTCAAGTAATTTGGAGGACAAAGGGTGGAGAACTTCCTACCAAAGACAAGGGAAAACTAAGGCTTCAAGAGTTTGATTTAAGCTTGTTAGAGCTTATGTTTAAGGTTAGTGTTCATAAACACTCTTATCTTGTTTCAATTTTTGATTTTGTGAAGTTTATACTATTTTGTGAAAATTGGGAATTTTATATGAAATGATTTGATTATTGAATTTTGGTGGTATAAATGTGTTCTTGGGAGATTTCTAAGCATGCTTATATTTTGAATTGATAAGGAAAACAATTTCTTCTTCATTCTTCAAGAGTGGCAGAACCCATTGATGAATAAGGCCTTAAGTTTTCTTGTTATTATTTGTGGATTATGATCTTAAGATGATATTTGATGAGTATTTAGTATGTGGTAGAAATCTCTACCTTGTATATGATTTAAGTAAGCTGAAATTAGGAAAAAGTGTTATTGGGTGTGATTAAGGACTGTTTTTCGATCCCTTTCATTTCCCATTAGTGTCTGAGTCCTTCATGAAAGTTGTAGGTCTGCTCCTTAGCTTTCCAACCCATCCTCTTGTGTCCAATTTGGATATATATAGCTCAACTTATGGCTGAAACACCCAAACTGACTCTGTTATGACGGGCTACATGCATCACTGAATTGAGTGCCCTTTTTGACCACTATAATGATAAGATTATGTTCTGAGTTCTTCATGAGAGTTGTTGCCCTGTGTCTTGAGACTTCTCTGGTTTTGGATTGGTGTGATTTGAGTGTCTGGATAAGTAGAACTTTGATAAACATTGAAATTAGTTCTGCTGAATCAGGTCTGGACTGTTGGTCTGTGTTCCTAGCTTTTTTTTGCCATCTTAAAGATTGATCTGGGCTGTGGTCCCTTCATAACATTTGTAGTATTTTGTTTTAGCTTTCTAATGAATCAAGCATCACTCAATTTGGAGACACAGAACTTAAGTTATGTCTTAAAAACCCAGCAAAGGTCAAGGTTATATTAATGCTGGAAATTTTCTATGTCATGAATCATAGGTTTATTTGGATAAATGAAGGTATGAATTATGTGTGATGAAGTTCTCTTCATTCTTTGTATCCTTTAAGATTTATTTGACAAAATAAGACATAAGTTTGAAAAGTGTTGTTGTGGATATGTTTAAATGGATATAAATTGGAAAGGTGTGAAATTGATTTAGATAATGCATGATGAGGCTTGAAATTGATACTTTTGTGCATAAGAGTTGTGGCATGCTTGATTGGAGAAGGAAATTCCTCCCCTTGGTACCACCTTGGTGTAGTAAAGCTTACTTAATTATTTTATATATATGACATAAGTATGATTATTTGATAACTTTTATTGTTTAGAGTTTTAACAAAGAAATGGGTATTTAAGGTGTATGTGCTTTGAATTTGGAATAAGGAAAATATGATTTCATTATGACTTTAAGAAAGTTTTAAAAGAAAAGGGATTTATGATAAATTTTCTATATTAAGTAATTATGTTGAAGTATATGAGTTACTTAAGTTCTAAAGTAAGCTTACATGTATGATTTCATATGATAAGAAATTTTCTATGTTCAGTAATTATGTTTAAGGATGAAATTTTCAGTTACTACGTTCTAAAGTAAGCTTACATTATGAATTTAAGAAGACTAAAGAATAAGACAAGTTTTATGATAAGTGTTATGAATTAAGAATTAAAACAAGGATTTTGGGCTCTACTATACTTAGTGTGAATTTGATGCGTGATTTGATTTTATTCTGTCTGATGAGCATGCTCGGCATTTGATGCCATTCTGATAAGAAGCTATGATCATATGCTAGACACGTGGGTGTCTTCTGTTCTGTTAGGGCGGACGCGCTCTATATGTTCTGAAAAGGTTGGCGACCTAAGGCCATTCTGAATCTGTATCTGAAAACCTATCTGCTTCTCTTTCTCCTAAGTGTATGCGAGCCCTATGGAAAATATCTGTAATACAATTAAACGAATGAGATCATATTATTTTAGTAAACATTACTTTGGAAATTACTGATTATGTTATCAAATGAATTTTCAAAGCATAATATTTCGGTACATGGTATTAAAAATAAAGAGTATATGTATTGGTATAATGTTTAAGTAATGAATTTATGATTTGAAAGAATTAAATTATTTATGTTATTAATTATAAGTTTATTTGAAGGAACCAAAGTATTTATGATGATAAAATGTCTTAAGTAAAGGATTTATGGTATAAAGAATTAAATTCTTTATGTTATTAATTACTAGTATATGTGCTATTTGTTTTGCTATAAATGGAAATGTATGTTTGAATTTTTGCATTTATGATTGTAAATAATTTTATGAAATTTGTTTTTAAGTAAGTTGTCATCGCAACTTTGGTAAGTATGTGAATTATGAGCACCACTGAGTTTTATACTCAGCGCGTCGATTTTTATCACGCGTAGGTTGAAGATCGTGGTTGCTACTTGAAGATTTGAAGAGTAATATCAAAGCAGAAGTGACTAATTTGGTAGTAGTCGATTGAGATTTATATAAAGAATGATGGCATGTATAATTGTTACATTTTCAGATATTATGTTATTTGAAATATAATTGAAGTATGTAATTACAAAGTATTTTGATGTATATATTTGGAGAGAAGAATAAGATTTATTAAATGATTGAATATGAAATATTTGAAGTCAGTTGATATGATTAGTTCATTAAGACTTGATAGATATAATGAATGCAATTAATTGATGGATCTAAAATATTGAGGATTTATTCAATTATGAAAGTATAAAAGTGTTGTTATGTTATAAAGATTATTTGGAGATGTTGGAAGTTTAGAGTTTAATTGGAAGTATTTTGTATTCACATGTTTGGCGAGCTCAGTTTTTAAAAGGATATTCTTACAATATTTCTGTAGGAATTTTCCCAATGTATATAAAAAAAATGCAAGGAAAATGAAATGAAATTGCTATTATAAAAATAAAAAAAAATTTACTCGCTAAACTTGTGAATACTCAATTACTTCTAATTCATAATTTTAGTTTTATGATTTATATGTTAAGTTAAGACGGTGTCTCCGGCACCGAATGTGGCATCCGCCGTCGGGTCTCTCGGGACTGGGCGGAGGGTGTTACATTTAGTGGTATCAGAGCCTGGTTTAGGCGGTTCTAGGACTATGTGTATATGTGTAGAAATTTATCTATTTTGAAGTGAGAGTATGAGTAATTTAAGTTAAATACATGCCATATTGGTTTGAATTGGAAACAACCAGCCATTGGAAAATGGTGTTGTGGTAAGCGGAGTATATTATTGAGGTTACTGCTGATAATTAATGGTTATATCATTCTGGACCATTGAATGAATTATGCTTGGAGGAAATTCTTAGAGAATAAGGGATAGAGATTCGATGTGGTGGTTATTGGAGATGAGATATGATTGAGGCATTGCAGATTTGTGTTCTTTTTCTTGAGTTGATATGATTTCTAAGTGTTATAAGAATATTTGAGATTTGACTTTTGAAAATGTGAATTTTGTTTATTTCTTTTGAATCCATAAGAAGCATATTGTTTTTATATTGCTTATGGATAAATGATGTTGCTATGAGGATTTTTTTTCCCTTCTTTTGAACACTTTGGATATAATAAAAAAAAAATTACATTAAATGAAATTAAATTTTCAAGTGTGGTTTTATAAACTTTTGATGAACAAAAAGATTGTTTTAAATATGAAAATGAATTCATATGTATAGATTCATGAACTATGAAGTATACTGGTTTACGAAGTAAACAATGAAAATGACATTTATATATAATTTAAGTATGGAAGATGAAGTGTGAACTTGTATGGTTGTGTGGGCAAAAGATATGTTAAGTTATGCATGGTTAAGATTATAAATGTTAAGTTGAAGTTAACTGATGAAAGTATATTATTTTTATTTAATACTTGTTGATTGTGAAATGCATACATAAAATGCATGAATGTGTCTATATGTGCCTGTAGAAGGAGTATGGTGAGAATGAGTTGCTAGTATTATCTAATAAGAAAATTAAATGATGTGGATTTATGGACAATAGAATCTATTTAGAGTATCGATTTTAATATATGCACTTGATGAAGTTTACATGATTTTGGCTAATGGCATTTAGTATGACTATTGTGATAAGCATTCTTTTGGACAGAATTGGTGTATTTACATAATGGATATTTATAAGGTTTAAATGATGAATAATTTGATGTGACTTGCTATAATAATGAGTGATGAGTATTTTTCATAAGAAATAATGCTGGTGGAATAAAATTATTTCAAGCCATTTATGAGAAGTGATTTCTATTTATGAGCAATAATTACTACTTGGTGGAGTCAAGTATATTGTGGTATTCATCAGTTAGTTTTCAAATGTATGAATATCGGGAATACTATGAATTGTTATGGTTATAAAAAAAAAAGTAAATTGTGATTCTTAGTAAGAAATAAATTAATTTTTATGTGCCTAGTAGTGGATCTTGTATGAATTGTGGCACCTTATGGTTTAATATGGTATAAGTATGAATTAAATTCAAAGAGATTTAGTCTTTTGATGTTTCAAGTATTTGTTAAATTCTAGATGTTATATAAGTTATAAATAAGGATTTTTGTTTAATGAGAGATTCTATAATCCGAGGAAAAAGTAAACGACTCCTGTAAAGAAATTAAGATAATTATGTTATATAAATATTGGGCCCTGATGGTTAAGTGAATTGATGAATGACATCAGATATAGAGAGATAGTTGTCCAACTATTGAATTGATGTTATACCAATAAATTAGATAAGTAAGAATGGATCTAGTCATGTTATTATATTAAGAATCAATTACAAAAAGGTTAAGAATTATGAATCAGTATGATTTAAATGAGATGATAGTCGTTATTTAGAGTTTTAACAAATTAGGAATCATTGATTGTTCAGATTTGATGGACATAGAAGTAATGATATATCAGAGTATACAAGATAAGAATTTCCATATTTTGGGATTTCATGAATATGGAAAAAAAAAAGTTATGGTTCGTGTTGATCTCACTGTGCTTATATGAGAATAAATTCTAACCCAAAATGATCAAGAGTTTATAAGTGATTATTGTTACAATAGAAAATTTTGGTTAATAGTTAATAGAAGTATTTACGAGTCATGGAAGATTTATGGAGTTATGTGAGATATCTATGATTAAAAAAAAAAAAAAAGAGGTGGAATTGCTATGACTTAGTGCATTCTATTAAATCGTTATGGATAAATGGTTAAGTTGGGATAGTTTTATGACACATTGCATGGTTTGCATAACTTTGTGATTGTGTATAAATACTTTTATGTATTGAGATTTGAAACTTTGTATTATTTTTCTCTTGAGTGGACCTTGCAAGTGTGCATGTATGACTATATGTATGTATGCATGACAGTGTTTGAGATTAAGTATCATGATGGAATTGAGTTATTAACACTGTTATAAGAATAAGCTATATGATCTTAGGAGAATACTGTTATGAGAATAAGCTACATGATCTCAGTATATGTTCAGATAATCTCATCATGCTTTATGAGAATTGACTTGATGCAAATCTTCGAATATGATATTTAAATTAAATGCCTTGATATGTATCTGATATGATGATATGTTTGGAAAGGGAGTTATATAGGTCCTTGGATTGAGTGTTAGATAGAATAAGAGATGTTTATGGATTTTTCTTGTAAGGGAATTAAAGAGGATATTAAGGATCTAATCGGTGTTATGCAAAGTAAGTTTATGTTATACTTATGAGATTAAAATTTTTAAATATTGAATGGTTAAATTTACTATTATGGATCTTCATTTAGGAGAATCACTTATAGAATATAAGGATAGTAAGTGCTAGCCGATTAAGGAAGAATAAATTAAGTCGGAAAAATATTATGAGATTTGGAATTTCTTAATTCAAGTGAATTTCGAGGACGAAATTCTTTAAGGGGGGTAGAACTGTAACGCCCCATTTTTTTTGTGTCTGAAATAGTAAGTTATCGGTCTGTGAATAGTGCCATCGGTCCGGGAATAAGTATTATTTTGGTCCGGAAAATTACTATCTATGTGTTTATTTTATTTAATATTTTTGGAGTATGTATACATTATTTTTGGGTAGAAGTAAGTAATGATATTTTTTTGGAGAAATTAGGAATTAGTGATAGTGAATTATGTTGTTCTATTCTTAAAGATTACGACTTCTTTTTCTGGAGTCCTTTGCGCTGGTGTTCTCTTTTCCGGCCCTTCGCGGCTTCTTTTTCGGCTTCCCTTTCGCCTTTTTCTGGCGCTACTCCTCTTTTGAAGGTTTCTTTGGCGATATTTGTCCCATTAGATTGATTACATTGCTCAATCCTAGCCATCCATTTTGGTGAAAGGACCAAATTACCCTTTAGTCAACTCCATTATTTGAGCTAACATATTTTCTTCTTCTTTTCCTCTCCATCTAACGTGACCTTTCTCTTCTTCTTCTTCTTCTTCTTCTTCTTCTTCTCCTTTAGGTCTTCAATTTTTACTTCCTAAACACATCAAACACTCCATTCAACTTTGATTAAGTACTTAATCTTTGAGATTAAAGCTTGAGAAATGATATTTGGTGAATAATTTCAAGTAATTTGGAGGACAAAGGGTGGAGAACTTCCTACCAAAGACAAGGGAAAACTAAGGCTTCAAGAGTTTGATTTAAGCTTGTTAGAGCTTATGTTTAAGGTTAGTGTTCATAAACACTCTTATCTTGTTTCAATTTTTGATTTTGTGAAGTTTATACTATTTTGTGAAAATTGGGAATTTTATATGAAATGATTTGATTATTGAATTTTGGTGGTATAAATGTGTTCTTGGGAGATTTCTAAGCATGCTTATATTTTGAATTGATAAGGAAAACAATTTCTTCTTCATTCTTCAAGAGTGGCAGAACCCATTGATGAATAAGGCCTTAAGTTTTCTTGTTATTATTTGTGGATTTATGATCTTAAGATGATATTTGATGAGTATTTAGTATGTGGTAGAAATCTCTACCTTGTATATGATTTAAGTAAGCTGAAATTAGGAAAAAGTGTTATTGGGTGTGATTAAGGACTGTTTTTCGATCCCTTTCATTTCCCATTAGTGTCTGAGTCCTTCATGAAAGTTGTAGGTCTGCTCCTTAGCTTTCCAACCCATCCTCTTGTGTCCAATTTGGATATATATAGCTCAACTTATGGCTGAAACACCCAAACTGACTCTGTTATGACGGGCTACATGCATCACTGAATTGAGTGCCCTTTTTGACCACTATAATGATAAGATTATGTTCTGAGTTCTTCATGAGAGTTGTTGCCCTGTGTCTTGAGACTTCTCTGGTTTTGGATTGGTGTGATTTGAGTGTCTGGATAAGTAGAAATTTGATAAACATTGAAATTAGTTCTGCTGAATCAGGTCTGGACTGTTGGTCTGTGTTCCTTTTGCCATCTTAAAGATTGATCTGGGCTGTGGTCCCTTCATAACATTTGTAGTATTTTGTTTTAGCTTTCTAATGAATCAAACATCACTCAATTTGGAGACACAGAACTTAAGTTATGTCTTAAAAACCCAGCAAAGGTCAAGGTTATATTAATGCTGGAAATTTTCTATGTCATGAATCATAGGTTTATTTGGATAAATGAAGGTATGAATTATGTGTGATGAAGTTCTCTTCATTCTTTGTATCCTTTAAGATTTATTTGACAAAAATAAGACATAAGTTTGAAAAGTGTTGTTGTGGATATGTTTAAATGGATATAAATTGGAAAGGTGTGAAATTGATTTAGATAATGCATGATGAGGCTTGAAATTGATACTTTTGTGCATAAGAGTTGTGTTAGCATGCTTGATTGGAGAAGGAAATTCCTCCCCTTGGTACCACCTTGGTGTAGTAAAGCTTACTTAATTATTTTATATATGACATAAGTATGATTATTTGATAACTTTTATATGTTTAGAGTTTTAACAAAGAAATGGGTATTTAAGGTGTATGTGCTTTGAATTTGGAATAAGGAAAATATGATTTCATTATGACTTTAAGAAAGTTTTAAAAGAAAAGGGATTTATGATAAATTTTCTATATTAAGTAATTATGTTGAAGTATATGAGTTACTTAAGTTCTAAAGTAAGCTTACATGTATGATTTCATATGATAAGAAATTTTCTATGTTCAGTAATTATGTTTAAGGATGAAATTTTCAGTTACTACGTTCTAAAGTAAGCTTACATTATGAATTTAAGAAGACTAAAGAATAAGACAAGTTTTATGATAAGTGTTATGAATTAAGAATTAAAACAAGGATTTTGGGCTCTACTATACTTAGTGTGAATTTGATGCGTGATTTGATTTTATTCTGTCTGATGAGCATGCTCGGCATTTGATGCCATTCTGATAAGAAGCTATGATCATGCTAGACACGTGGGTGTCTTCTGTTCTGTTAGGGCGGACGCGCTCTATATGTTCTGAAAAGGTTGGCGACCTAAGGCCATTCTGAATCTGTATCTGAAAACCTATCTGCTTCTCTTTCTCCTAAGTGTATGCGAGCCCTATGGAAAATATCTGTAATACAATTAAACGAATGAGATCATATTATTTTAGTAAACATTACTTTGGAAATTACTGATTATGTTATCAAATGAATTTTCAAAGCATAATATTTCGGTACATGGTATTAAAAATAAAGAGTATGTATTGGTATAATGTTTAAGTAATGAATTTATGATTTGAAAGAATTAAATTATTTATGTTATTAATTATAAGTTTATTTGAAGGAACCAAAGTATTTATGATGATAAAATGTCTTAAGTAAAGGATTTATGGTATAAAGAATTAAATTCTTTATGTTATTAATTACTAGTATATGTGCTATTTGTTTTGCTATAAATGGAAATGTATGTTGAATTTTAATGCATTTATGATTGTAAATAATTTTATGAAATTTGTTTTTAAGTAAGTTGTCATCGCAACTTTGGTAAGTATGTGAATTATGAGCACCACTGAGTTTTATACTCAGCGCGTCGATTTTTATCACGCGTAGGTTGAAGATCGTGGTTGCTACTTGAAGATTTGAAGAGTAATATCAAAGCAGAAGTGACTAATTTGGTAGTAGTCGATTGAGATTTATATAATGAAGAATGATGGCATGTATAATTGTTACATTTTCAGATATTATGTTATTTGAAATATAATTGAAGTATGTAATTACAAAGTATTTTGATGTATATATTTGGAGAGAAGAATAAGATTTATTAAATGATTGAATATGAAATATTTGAAGTCAGTTGATATGATTAGTTCATTAAGACTTGATAGATATAATGAATGCAATTAATTGATGGATCTAAAATACTATTGAGGATTTATTCAATTATGAAAGTATAAAAGTGTTGTTATGTTATAAAGATTATTTGGAGATGTTGGAAGTTTAGAGTTTAATTGGAAGTATTTTGTATTCACATGTTTGGCGAGCTCAGTTTTTAAAAGGATATTCTTACAATATTTCTGTAGGAATTTTCCCAATGTATATAAAAAAAATGCAAGGAAAATGAAATGAAATTGCTATTATAAAAAAAAAAAAATTTACTCGCTAAACTTGTGAATACTCAATTACTTCTAATTCATAATTTTAGTTTTATGATTTATATGTTAAGTTAAGACGGTGTCTCCGGCACCGAATGTGGCATCCGCCGTCGGGTCTCGGGACTGGGCGGAGGGTGTTACACTCATTATGAGGCTTGGGAGCGGTGTAACAGGCTAAGCTTGAACTTAATGAGGATGATAATGGCTGAAAATGTTAAGCCATCAATGCCCAGAACAGACAATGCTAGAGAGTACATGCTGAAAATTAAGGAATACTCCCAATCGGACATAGTGACAAGTCCATCGTAGGATCCTTGATGAGTGAGCTGACGACCAAGAAGTTTGATTGGTCACAATCCATTCATGATCATGTGATGGCATGCAGAATTTGGCAGCCAAACTGAAATCAATGGGAATGGATGTGAGTGAATCCTTTTTAGTTCAATTTATTATTAACTCACTTCCTCTTGAGTTTGGTCAGTTCCAGGTGAATTACAACACCCTTAAGGAAAAATGGAACATTCAGGAAATCAAGGCCATGTTGATACAAGAGGAAGGGAGATTAAAGAAATTGAAGGAACACTCCATCAATCTCACTTTCATAATGGAGCTAGCAGCAACAAAAATCAGGGAAGAAAGGCAAGAAAAGGGACAGTGCCCCAATGAAGGTTAATGAGGGCCAAATCCGTAAGGAATTGAAGTGCTACTTCTGTAGGAAGAATGGTCACTTCAAGAAGGACTGTCCTAAAAGGAAGATTTGGTTTGAAAAGAAAGGTATACTTTATGTTTGTATGTTTTGAATCAAATCTTATTGAAGTGCCTAATAATACCTGGTGGTTAGATTCTGGTGCAACTACTCATGTGCCTCATATTATATAGGGATTTCTTTCGATCCAACCCATAAACAAAACTGAAAAGTTCCTATTCATGGCAAACAAAATGAAGGCACGAATAGAAGGAATTGGGACTTATAGATTGATCCTGGACACTGGTTGTTAACTGGATCTTGAAAAGTGTCTCTATGTTCCTGAATGTGCTAGAAATCTAGTTTCTAGGGAGGTTGGATAATGTTGGTTTCAGTTTTAAGATTTGTAATGGTGTTTTTTCATTATACAAACTTAAGTACTATTATGGTTCTGGTACTTTGATTGATGGTTTGTATCGTTTTAATCTTGATGCTGAATTTATTGAATCCCTGTTTAATGTTGAACATATAGGTATTAAACGTAGTGCACATAATGAATGTTCTGCTTTCTTGTGGCATCAAAGGTTAGGTCACATATCCAAAGAAAGGATTTTGAGGTTAGTGAAAGGTGGAATCTTACCTCAATTGGATTTCACTGACTGGGACGTGTGTATAGATTGCATTAAAGGTAAGCAAACTAAGCACACATTAAAGAATCCAGCCACAAGAAGCAGTGAATTGCTTGAACTTATACACACTGATATATGTGGCCCTTTTGATGTTCCCTCTTGGGGTGGTGAAAAATATTTTATTACCTTTATCGATGATTTCTCACGGTACGGTTATGTATATTTACTGCATGAAAAGACTCAATCAGTGGATATCCTTGAGATATTCATTAATGAGGTAGAAAGGCAGTTAAATAGAAAGTTAAAGTGGTGAGATCTGATAGAGGTGGTGAATATTATGGTAAATTTAATGAAAATGGACAATGTCCAGGTCCATTTGCAAAGTTCCTTGAAAGTCGTGGCATTTGTGCGCAATACACAATGCCAGGTACACCTCAAAGAATGGTGTAGCTGAAAGGCGGAATCGTACTCTTATGGAAATGGTTAGAGTATGCTAAATAATTGTACTGTACCTTTATCATTATGGATGCATGCATTAAAGACTGCTGCATATTTACTTAATAGGGTTCCTAGTAAGGCAGTTCCTAAGACCCCTTATGAACTGTGGACGGGAAGGAAACCTAGTCTGAGGCATCTTCATGTTTGGGGTTGCCCAGCGGAAGTAAGGATATATAATCCACATGAAAAGAAGCTTGATGCTAGAACGGTTAGTGGATTTTTCATAGGATATCCTGAAAAGTCAAAAGGGTACAGATTTTATTGTCCTAACCATAGTACGAGAATTGTTGAGTCTGGTAATGCTCGTTTATTGAAAATGGCCAAATTAGTGGGAGCAGTGAACCACGTAAGTGAATGTGCAAGAGATTCAGATTGAAAATCCAACTCAGATGGATTTTCCTAATGTCTCTTCTTCGGTTGTTGTTCCACTTGTTGTATCACGGTTTAACAACATGGTTGAACAACAAAACAACATTCCGAACCCACAAAATGACCATATAAATGATGAACCAGCAAATAATGAACAATTCACGAATGATCAAGTGGTTTCACAAGAAATAGCATTACGAGGTCACAAAGGCAAAGAAGGCCAGCTATTTCTAGTGATTATGTGGTTTACTCACTTGAGCATGAATGTGAATTGAGCATTGATAAGGATCCAGTCTCTTTCCAGAAAGCCATGGAATGTGATAATTCTGAAAAGTGGTTTAATGCCATGAAGGAAGAAATGCAATCAATGAGTGACAATCAAGTCTGGGATTTAGTCGAGTTGCCTGAGGGGTCAAAACAAGTTGGTTGTAAATGGGTTTTTAAGACCAAACGGGACTCTAAGGGCAACATTGAAAGATATAAGGCCAGACTTGTTGCTAAAGGTTACACTCAGAAGGATGGCATTGATTATAAAGAGACCTTTTCTCCAGTTTCCAAAAAGGACTCTTTAAGAATTATTTTGGCTTTGGTGGCTCATTATGATCTAGAGCTTCACCAAATGGATGTAAAGACAGCCTTTCTTAATGGTGACTTAGAGGAGGAAGTATATATGGACCAACCAGAGGGGTTTGTGGTCACAGGAAAGGAAAACTTGGTGTGTAAGTTAAAGAAGTCAATATATGGACTGAAGCAAGCTTCCCGTCAATGGTATCTTAAGTTCAATAATACCATCACTTCATATGGTTTTATAGAAAACACTGTTGATCGGTGTATTTATAAGAGGTCAGTGGGAGCAAGCTCATTATGTTAGTCCTATATGTTGATGACATTCTTCTTGCTGCGAATGATGTTGGGTTGTTGCATGATGTAAAGGGTTTTCTCTCTAAGAACTTTGAAATGAAAGATATGGGAGAGGCATCCTTTGTGATTGGAATAGAAATATTCTGTAGATCACAAGGACTGTTAGGATTGTCTCAAAGAGCTTACATTGATAAGGTATTAGAGAGATTCAGAATGGAAAAATGCTCCGCAGGAATAGTTCCAATTCAGAAAGGAGATAGGTTCAGCGAAATGCAATGTCCTAAAAATGATTTGGAACGTAAAGAGATGGAGTCTATTCCATATGCGTCAGTGGTTGGGAGCTTAATGTATGTTCAGACATGTACTCGACGGATATTAGTTTCGCCGTAGGAATGTTAGGGCGATATCAAAGTAATCCCGGGATGGACCATTGGAAAGCTGCAAAGAAAGTACTTAGGTATTTACAAGGCACTAAGGATCATATACTCACTTATAGAAAGTCCAGCCATCTAGAACTGGTGGGATACTCGGATTCAGACTATGCCGGTTGTGTAGATTCGAGAAAGTCTACATTTGGCTACTTGTTTTTTAGCTGGAGGAGCAGTATCATGGAAAAGTGGAAAGCAGTCTGTCATTGCTACTTCCACTATGGAGGCTGAATTTGTGGCATGCTTTGAGGCCACTGTTCATGCATTGTGGTTGCGAACTTTGTCTCAGGTCTAGGCATTGTCGACAGTATAGCTAGACCGTTGAGAATTTACTGTGATAATTCCGCAGCTGTCTTCTTCTCTAAGAATGATAGGTACTCTAAGGGTGCAAAGCACATGGATTTAAAGTACCTATCTGTGAAAGAAGAAGTGCAAAAACACAAAGTGTCAATTGAGCATATCGGTACTGATATGATGATAGCGGATCCGCTAACTAAAGGCTTACCGCCCAAAATCTTCACTGGCCATGTTGATAGGATGGGCATTATAGATAAGTCCTTGTTAGCATGATGTTAAACTTGTATATATATATACATATGGTTTTTTGCTCATATTATTGTGACACTTGGGAATTCAATTAAAGATGTGTTTTGCTTATTTATGTGTTATCCACATTATAGATGTATACAATAATGGTTTGAGTGAGATAACAATAACAGTTGATTGTAACAATGTATTGATTGTTGAATAGTTTCTCCACAAAGTTTTATGAATTGAAGTGGTCTGTGATATATGGAAGGAATCATGTCGTTCAATGACTTGTGACCGCCATAATCCGATCATCTTAATTCAATTAAGGTAAACATGATAGACTCAAGAAATGCACATGGGCCAAGTGGGAGATTGTTATTATTTTAATCTGTATGTGGCCCATGTGATTAAAGGGCTGGTTCTAATTAAGGTGGCCCAAGATGATGGTTATTGGGCTTAATGGATAAGAGCCAGTTAGGGTTTTAATACCCTTCTTCTGCCTTATAAAAGATAAAGGAATCAACAGATTAGGGTTAACATAGAAACAAGAGAGTGTGACGGCTCGCTCAAACACATACGGAGATAGTTTGTTTGAGAGAGCTCATAAAAGAAACTCCCGCAGCTGTTGATTATTCTCTGACCATTAAGAGAGCACTTACAGACAAAAGGCCAGAGTGAAGAAACATAGATCTGCTGTTACGGTGAGAATCGAATTGTCCCAACGAGGTAACCCATAACATAGATCTGCCGTTATGGATCAAGGTTCGCTTCCGATTATTGTATATTCTTGTCAAACAAATTCTATGAACAATAGATCTGGGCTATATTAAAGTTTATTCAACACCTGTTTCTTTTAAACTAATCACGCTTATGCCTCCATGGATGATCTATTGGTAGAAAATTTCAGTGACATTCAAACCATGATTGTTTCCCACCTTTAGCTAAGGGAAATCCATTTGTTGTTTCCATGCAATTTGTCTAGCTGTACTCCAACCAGAAAGCATTGCCATGGCTGGGAAATTACTTACAGTCCATAGTAAAGTGCTCTTAATGTGAAATTTTGCTTCAAAATTACATCATATGTTTGACATTCAACTTCCCACAATTCTACCAATTTTGCAATCAATGGTTGTAAAAACACAGCCACTTTGAAATTCGGATTCTTTGGTTTAGGTATAATAGTAGTTAAGAACATGTACTTTAACTTCATACACATCCACGGAGGCAAATTATATGGTATCACAATAACTGGCCAAGAAGAGTATTGTTGTCCTGATTGTTTAATGGTTGAAATCCATCGGTACTCAAAGCCAATATAACAATTCTGCTTTCAGTTGTGAATGAAGGGTACAAATGTTTAAAGTGTCTCCAAGCCTTAGAATCCGATGGATGATGCATGGTACCATTCAGACTTATATGCTCGGCATGCCATCTCATGTGCCTTACTGTTGCATCAGAAGCATACAATCTCTGAAGCCTTGGAGTCAAAGGGAAGTTGTACATCTTCTTATATTGTTGATCAACTTTTCAGTTATTTTCAACATAAACCCAAGATTTATACTTAGGGAGATGAAAAAATTTACAAGATTGCCGTTCATTGTCAATTCCCCAATAAAGCATGCAGTTGTTTCTATAACAATCTTTGAACTGGAAGCCCTAATCTTTGAACCAATTTCTTTTCACTATAGAAATTTTCAATCATTACATTATTGGACGACAATGTATCTCTCGCAAATTACACGATTTCATCAAACATCGTTCTAACAAATGGTGTTCTGACTTCATGTGAAGCAAACGAGCCATTGCAGGCAACTTAGAGTTCTTTGTGCAATTTGGACAAAGCTCTTGTTTTGCTGCACTCAACATGTGAAACAACTTCTGTACATCTCGATTTGAACTTTCTTCAACCGGGCCCCAATAAAAATCCGGACCAGTAGCATCTAATACAATTTCTTCATATATGTTGCTATTTTCAGTTTCAAATCTAGAAGAACTTCCAACTTCTACAATGATACTAGAGCCTGCCTGCTAATTGTTCCCATGCAGACTCTAATAATAATAATTGGGAATGAATCCTTTTTGTAATAAGTGCAACTTCACGATATCCGACTCCCAAAAATTCCTATTTTGACATTTTCTATCTTACACGGACATCTAACCTTACTTCCATCCGTAAAATCATGATTAGCAATGGCAAATTGGATGAAGTTATCAAACCCTTCAATATAAGCAGGATTCTACAAATCTTCGATTAGTTGTTGATACATCCATTGCCGATTTGAGTCCATCTACGACAATTTTTTTTGCAGCATTTCATCTATATATAAGCCGGTTTTTCAATGCACACAACAATAATATAAGATAAACCTTTGGCCTATGATGATAATCTAATAATCATTTTCTCCAAAATAAGGCTAAAAATAAGAGAAAACCACATTTTAATAGTAATTGTCAAATTGATTGAATTAAATCAATGAGAATGATATTTGTTAATAAGACTAACAAATCCTATGCAAAAGACCAATTCTTAATAGTTTACTAAATAGTTATACTAAATAAATTCAATTAAATCATATTATGATCAATTAAAATATCAGATTAGTACCAGTATGTTGTGACTAATTGTGACAAATTTTTGTTATTGGTGGGGGTTTAGAATTACATAAAAAGCGATACTATTAAAACAATTAAGTCCCAGAATTTACTGTTATTTGTGAACCCTTTCCCCGAAAACACAGGCATGTAAATGCATATGACTAAGGGCAGAAATGCACGTGAATGTATGAGTCGCCACATTGTTTAATTATTTTAGGGTAAACTAGGAAAAAACCCTAAGTGACTCCAATTTTAATTAACCTAATTACTAGATTAATTATCCCAATGTTTAAGGCACAATCTGGGAACCCGAGGTGGATCCCGAGACCATGTCATGCTGATGAACTA
Source organism: Jatropha curcas (assembly GCF_041381405.1). Classification (NCBI taxonomy): domain Eukaryota; kingdom Viridiplantae; phylum Streptophyta; class Magnoliopsida; order Malpighiales; family Euphorbiaceae; genus Jatropha; species Jatropha curcas. The sequence goes on along the minus strand of NW_028322530.1, from coordinate 4,548 downwards.
ACCAATGAATGAATGCTTTGCAAAGAAGATGATGTAATTGGACCAATGAAAATGTTTGTGTGATTTCGACTTGCCGCCCGGGGTTAAATCCCGAACGTGCCTACGTACTTTCGTTTGAATGGAAGATCAAAGTCAAAGTAGTTCGATAGGCCTTTTTAAAAGGGCTTTGAATGGGTATGCTTAATGCATGAGTGTGTGTATGCTTCGTGCATTTTGTTTAGGCATTTTGCCAAAAATTGATTGATTTGATTTAGGCATTTGTTGCCACACATGTTGATTTAAGGCTTTTAGCCAAAAAGATTGATTTAGGCAATTGTTGCCAAAAATTGATGTGATTTAGGCGATTGTCGCCAAAATTTGATTATTTGAAGGCTTTTAGCCAAAATGAGTTGATTTAGGCAATTAGTTTGCCGAAAGGTGTTGATTGGGCGATTGTCGCCAAAATTGATTGATTTGAGGCAATTTATTTGCCAAAAGTGATTATTTGAAGGCTTTTGCCAAAACTTTGATTTAAGCGATTTGTCGCTAAAAAAATGGTTAATCTACTTATAGGCAATTTGTTTGCCAAAGAGATCAATTGAATTGCAATGTAGGCAATTTATTGCCAAGAAAAACGTGTTTAATTAAGGCTATTTAGCCACAATTATTGATTAATTGGACTTAAGCCGAACTGTTCGAAATAAAGGCGATCGCCATAGCTATTGATTAACTAGGCTTTAGCCAATATTGTCGGATTTAGGCTTTAATACCACGATTATTAATTAACCGGGCATCTAGCCTAAAATTATTTAATTGAGGCAGTTTATTTGCCTAATGATGACGTGAATGCATTTATGCAATTGTAGAATTAGGAGTAGAAGAGAAGCATGCATGAAGTGCTAAAATTAAATAGACAGGGTTTAGTTATTACCTGATTTATTCGACGGCCGCTTCTTAGCTTCAGCTTGAAAACTCCGGATTAAGCTCCTCGTTTGGGGAATATTAATTAATTTAATTCAATTTAAGTGACCAAATTATCACAACAACACAATAATAAAAGCCTATGCTAAATGCAGAAAAGCAGTAAAGAATCGCAAGGAGCGTAAGGGAGAAGGAGCGTCTGTCAACACAGACTGAATGAGTCAAAACGGAGTGCCGGGGCTGTATTTATAAGCAAAATTCGGACGGAAGGGCGGCAGCTGCCGCCGGTCAGGGCGGCCGCTGCCGCCGTATCCTGTCCATTCGCCAGTTTTTTTTCGTTCCGACGGCTTTTTCGGGAGTTCCGGACCTCCAAAAAATATTCCGAGACCAGTTCCGCGATCCTCGCGACGTCCCGGACGTTTTAAGTACGATATTGGCATACTTCCGGTAAATTTCCAAAATGACCTCCGGTCCGGCCGGACTGTTTGCAGTCCGGGAAAACTGGCTTTTTGAGTCTCAAAATTTGAGTATTCACATTATTGCATAGAAAATCAATGCTTTTCTTCATAGTTCAAGGAATAAGAATTTGCATATAAGACATGCTTCTAAGTGAAATTGCTTTGTGTATAAAAATTTATCATTTCTTCTCAAACATTCAAATAATTTACTTGCAATTATTTATACATCCTACATTCAAGACCGATTCACATTCAACAGATTCAAAGCAATAAAAAAATTGCACAATAAAATTTACAATCAATCCAACCACAGTCCATAAATATTCAAAGTAATAATAGCCTAAAAAAAAGAGATAACTCGGGCAATCAGATTGAGGGCGTGGCTGCCATGCCCTGACTTCCAACTACAGGAGCAGTTGGCAGCTGTGCTAATTGGAAACTCAATGGGACCTGTGTTTTGGTGCTGTCAGAAATAAAAAATGGGAAATAAATGAAATGGGCAGTCACTAGCTTACTTAGCTGCCAGTGGAGGGAGTGAGCGGTGCTGTTGACCCTTACTCGACAGTGAGTGACTGAGAGAGAAAGAGATGTGGGCTGGAGAGATCAATGGCAGAGTGAAGTGAAAAGTTGAAGAATAGAAAGTCGATAAATACCCTAATGCTTACCGATGGAAAATTTTGTCGGTAAATAAATTAAAAAAAATGACGCCATGTGTACCCTTTCTATCTGTAAAAATCTCAACCATTATCCCAACATCCATTGGTATTCCATTAGTAACTCTGTTAGAACATTTACAGGCGACAATTTTCATCGGTAAATTTACTGTGCCAAAATTTGATTCCTCACCAAAATTCTATTGCTAAACTATCGGCAAATCTCCCTTAACCTCACGCCAAACTTTACCGACTGCTAGCGTTCCATTAACACTCATCGACAATTATGTAGTATTTCGATGGTAAATCACCTGCCTAAATTTGGCACCAATTTGTACCGACAGAAAGTATTCGATCAATAATTCATCAATGTTTCATCATAGAATTTATCCAATGATTTTTTTTGGAAGAGAATTTCCTCGGTAGTCATTGCTAATGCGTTAGTAAATATTAATGCTATTGTGTCTGTAGGTAAAGCCCAATTTTTTTCGTCATGCATAAACAAAATTTTGGCACTTCATTTTGCATTTTGTTCATTATTTAGCTGCGTTTTGGATCCTAACTCCCCCCCCCCCAACAAGTTGGGGAGTGGATGTTGAGCATACCCAACTTGAGAATCAAGGAGGAGAAAATTGATGGAGATAAAGCCTTAGTGTAGATCTAGGAGCTGAAGATGAGTGGAGATGGGGAGCAGATGAATTAAACCATTGGTAAGTTTATCTCACACCATGTGACAGTCCAATTGTATATGTTTAGTGTGCTCATGAAATGTGGCATTGGTAGCAATGTAAAATGCACTTTGATTATCACAATAGATGTTGATTGGACTAGCATGTTCTATGTGAATATCATTAAGTAAAAATTTGATCCACTGAACTTCACATGTCGTTGCAGCAAGAGCCCTATACTCTGCCTCTGAGGAAGAGTGGGAAATTGTAGTTTTCTTCTTAAAGCAACAACTGATCAAGAAGTTTCCAAGATAGACAACATAACCCATTATTGATTTTCATGAATCAGGGCAAACAATCCAATCAGAGTCACAAAAGGCTCGAAGAACAAGTTTAGGGTCTGAGAGAAAGAAAAAACCAAAAGTTGGATCTTTTTTATGTACCTTTGGATACGATGAAGCCTGTTCATGAGCAGTAGGAGTTGACAAATACTGACTTAATTGATTGAGTAAGTAATTTTGGGCCTTATTGTAAGATATAGCAAGTTACCAATTAATTTGTAATATCTAGATTATTAGACAGTGGCTTACTAGAAGAATGGCTTAATTTGGAATTGTAGTCCATTGGTGTGTGAGAAGGTTTAGTAGTTAGATAACATGTCTCCTCAAGTAACTATAATGCATATTTACATTGGCACAAGTGAATAACTTTGCTTGATCTGACAATTTCTAAGCCAATAAAGAATTTTAAATTGCCAAGGATTTTCATATGAAATTTTATTAAATAGGTGCTTCACTCTTGTGATCTCAGCTAAGTCATTCCCTACAAGTATTATATCATTGACATAGTTGAGTAGAGCAGTAAATGAGCTTTGATGATTGTGAACAAAGAGAGAATCGTTAGAATAAGACTGAGTATAGCCATTTTGATCAGAAATTGAGTGAGCTTGAAGAACCATTGTATGCTGGCTTGTTTTAAGCCATATTAAGCTCTTTTACAGCTTATAAACTAGAGAGGTATCAACATTTAAGCTACAAGGAGGAGGCATGTAGACTTTCTCTTTTAAACCTCCATGTAAGAACGCGTTATTTACATCTAGTTGATGTAAAAACTAGTTATTTATTGAAGAAAGTGCCAAAAGTAACCTGATTGTGGTCATTTTGGCCACATGAGAGAATGTGTCCAAATAATCGAACCCTTCCACTTGTGTACCCTTTTGCCACAAGTTTGGCCTTATACCTCGCAATGGTACCATCAGACTTAGATTGACTTTATATACCCATTAGCCTATGGGTGTCTTGTGAGAGGGTAAGGGAACAAGAGACCAAGTTATTGTTTGCATTGCCTCTGACTCTGAATCTATAACACTTCTCCACTCTTCAAACTTAACAGCCTATTTGTAGGTTTTAGGTTCAGGCATAGAGGAGATACTAAGTAAATAATAAGCATATTGAGGAGATAAGGAAGAGTAGGATAGGACATTACAAAGAGGATATTTGGTTTGAGAATAAGAAATAGTTTTAGAGTGTAGCAGATTACAATGATAATTTGCTAGGTAAGAGGGAGCTCTCCTGATTTGAGTTGAGTGTCTAAGTGGTGGTTACAAACAAATGGTTGTGGGAAAAATAGCAGGTGAACTATGTAAAGGGTGTCGAGTATGATATTTGATGGAGGTAAGGGAGCAGTAATAGTAAGAGGGACAGGTGAAGGTGTTGATTCTGAGTAATCAAAATCTGAATTGTCTATTAAGTGGAGAATTACTGGTTCAGATTTGGATGTGGCAAAGGGGAAAAAGTTTCATAAAAAAATCACATTCCTTGTGAGAGAAATACTTCTAATTTGCACATCCAAAACCACATACACTTTTGT
>NW_028322529.1:0-41565 GCF_041381405.1 Jatropha curcas | reverse complement strand
TATGTTTTGTTTTACATTTTTTTTTTAAAATTTTATCTTTATCCTTCTAGATTTCTGTACTGTGGAGTGCAAATAATCTAACCCATTTCAAGTAGAATATAGAATTATAGTACTTAAGTTCATTTCCTAGTAATTAATACTAATCTTTCAATTTTGTTCCTTATTGTTGATTTAGAATGTTAGGTTTCTACCATTAATCAAAGGCTTTTGTGTTGATGGATTTTGGGATTTTAGGAAACCACTCAATGTGGTAGATGTGCCAATTTCTAATATTTGGATTACCACATTCCCCATCGCTGAATTTGTTTCTTATTGACATTATACTGATGGAACAATCCATATTGAGGACATGATTGAGTATTAAAGAATTTTTTTGAGAGTACTAGAAGTATTTTCTTATACTTTTGGTCCAAAAGCTAAAAGATCCATCAATATAAGGGCTTCTTTTTACAAAATCTGCAAAGAAAAATTGTAGATGCACAAACCTGACAGTTTCTTTCTTTTTCCCCCTCTCCTGATGCATGTGTTAGAGGATGTGAATCTCGTTTTCATCTATTTATAATTCAACTACCTGTTTCCTTTTTTTTTTTTTTTTTTTTTTTTTTTCTGATTTGTCTGGAAACTTTGGAGTATTGTTTGAAAATGAACCAAGCTTTTATTATAGGAGTAAGATACTCAAGGATGTTATTGTTCTGCATTTTTTCCATATAATTTGAACTATTTGGTATTGGAGCATTGTCTGGCGCAGATTTATTTAAACATGATTTGAGGGTTTTACTTACATGAATTTGTATTTTTGGTATAATTTACAGGACTTGAGAGGAGAATATCTTATCTTCCAATTTATGTTTAGCTACTTTTCTTATGTAATAAGTCAAATTATGCTTTATAATAATTGTGGTATGCAACATACTAAGAAAATTTGTGCAGATGACTACTTTGACCATTTCTAGTCCCTTCTCTACTAGTAATTTACATCATATCATGCATCTGATTACTTAGATCGAGTTCTAAAACTTTTTGGGAAAGATGCAAAGAAACTACCTTTGTAATGCATGGAAAAAATTCTTTTTACCCTCTATTCAGTTGGGGAAAAAAAAAAGCATATTAAAAGTAGCTCATAAAGTCCAGTTCTGCTGAAATTGACACCAAATTTATATTATGAAAAGGAGCTCACTAAAGGAAATAATTATGTAGATTTACAGCCTTAAAATTACAGTTTCTTATTTTTGGTAATTAACCTTCATTTATTAGTGGGAATATTGCCCCAACACGTGTAAGGCATTCTCTTTCTTTGTTGATGCTATATAGTGTTGGTGCCTCACCCTTTGTAACTAACAGCACCAGTTATCACCTCTTCATTACTTGATTCACTGCATCATATCTTTTTCCATGCTGATGGTCCCAGCATTGAGCCTTCTAGAATATACCTTGAAAGGTTTTGGGCCAGGCTTCTTCCTGTCAAAGACAGTCTTTGATTCCAAAGCATGTAACAAATTATGGTTTAAGCTTACACTTGCGTGGTCCCAGAAATATATTTCTTGGTCAGAAGTAACTTGATTGTTACTTGAATGTTTCCTGATGTCTTTATTACTTATGATATTATTTAGATCTCTGTTTTGCACGACTGCTATTAACGATGAAGAAGCATCTGCCAGAGCAGCAGCAGCCAGTGCTGAGAGTGGAGCTCCAACCATGTATCATCACTAGTGACACAATAACCCTGGTTTGATCTCATGTTTTAAGCCATTACAAACTGTTTGAACATTTATGTTTAACTTTTGGACTTTGACGTATCAGGATATAGCAGAAAATATAAGTTAAGTGGCCTCCTAAGATGCAAGATCTTAAAAATTCTTGAACATGAGAAACTCTCAAGTTTTCCTTGAGATTCTTCTTAATACAAGCTTATAATGGCTTCATAAGGTTACTAAATTTGCAAATAATTAACACATGAACATTTTATTGGACCCAAGCATCTGAAATCTTTGATTTCATTGATTCGAAAGGCTTGCTCTGCAGAAGTAAAGAATAATTACCTTATGATAAATTAAACATGGGATTTAAGTGTTAAAAAAACTTAAAGTGAGAGGATAGACTGAGTATCAACGGTCAAGAAAACAAATAATATTTGAAGAGGTACATCAGGGATCTCATTTTATTTTTAATGCAAAGAAAGCTTCAAATAAAAATAAAAATATTAGCAAAGGTTAGGTATTTTTCTCTTTCAGGAATATGTGATAATGTGTTTCTTTATCTCAAAATCTCCATAAGCATATGAATTGGAATTTTTGCAATGTTAGATTGCCTTTTGGAGTGGATTATGACCTGTCTTTGTGTTATTGATTACTTTCCACTTTTCCTTCTCTGAAAATTTAATTTTGCTCTTTTTTCACTTTTCTTCTCCTCGTCTCTCTCTATTGCTCTCTTTCCAATTACAAACTTGTTATAGTACCATATTGATATAGTTTATGTAGAGGATGAGCTGAAAGGCACATCTTTTGCATGGTATTGTTAGTCGTGCAAGGTGGGTTTGGATAGGGTGAAAATGATTTGGAATAGAAACATGGGTACATTACCTGCTTAACCCATGTGCATTTACCCACCCATTTAGCCATATATCCATTATGCCAAATATAAAATATCTATGCAAAATTAGAATTTGCAAATTAGGTGTAAAAGTTGTTCACGAGTTCAGATGTTTCTGGTAAAATTTATAAAAGTAGGCAAATAAATAAAATTAAAATTCAATACCATATTGACTGATGATTATTTTTATGAGATTATTGTGCAGTATTCATGTGCATTAAGATTCCCATCTCTAACTGTATTTTCCTTCCAGTTTTGATAAGATCATAACAAAGGAAATTCCTTCATCCATTGTATATGAGGATGACAAGGTCCTTGCTTTTCGAGACATCAATCCTCAGGCTCCTGTTCACGTTTTAGTTATTCCAAAGATCAGGGATGGATTGACACAGCTTTCAAAGGTTAGTTTGCTGATATTTGTTTCATTATGTGCACATATTTGTAATTTCTTACCTTTAGATGGATACAATTCATGTTTCTTTTGTGAAATTTGCTGGATTAGTTGTGGAACTATAAGTTCTTGTATGACTCAGTCCCCTTTAGGATCAGAATTTATTTTTTTTGGCAACTCACTGACATCTTCTCTTTGGACGAGAGCAAACTTCATATTTGAATTGTGACTTCAGATCAGAATTTTATTTATTCATTGGCATCTTATATTTGGACAAGCCCAAACATCATATTGAGTTGTGACTTAGGATCAGATTTTTTTTTTTTTTTTTTTTTTAGGCTACTCATTGATATCTTATTTTTGAAGAAGCCCAAACTTCAGATTTGAATTGTAATAGCTAATTATAAACAAAACCCCTTTATTTCTATCAAAAATCAGCATAATTGATAATATGGAACTTTCATGGTGAGGAAACATTGCATTCCACTTGTCAATTAGCTTACAGCCTATATGGATTGGTATTCCTTGCTAAAATGTTCATGTGAAGTGCCCCACATTTGTAGATCTCATTTGATTTATGGCTAGGTTGAGCGACCTGCGGAATCGTCTTAGGTCCAATTCCTTTTAGTAGGTAAATTAAGGCCTCAAATGGGGAAAGAATCATCATATGAAAATTGAAAATTTTCACATAGACGATATGGGCAGTTCATACCATCCATACATAGTGTTTGCTAAAGCTTCGATGGAACCAAATTTCAAGTATTTCTGTCGTATGGTTTAGTTTTAAAGAAGGAAGAAGTTTCAGGATAAGGAGTTGAGTTAGATATGATTAGAGTCAGAAAAGAAGAGAAACTTATAGTTGCTTGGTTACTGTGAGCAGTCACTTGGGTCACTGCAGCTTTTGAAAGAAAGAAATAAGAAAAGAACTAGAGAAATAGGAAAAATGAGACAATAGCATGCAAGCCTTTGAAATCAAATGACTAGCTTACATTCATGTTTAAGAAATACATTTCCTTGTTGAGCTGGGGCTATGACTCATAAATGAGAAAAATTCATAATGCTCTCTAATTATAATCAAGTAGCCTCCTAAGAGTATCTTATGAAAATCAAAAGCTTCTAAATCTAAAGAACAATAAGCCTTGTATCTCATATGGGAAGTTACACCATATTCCAAAATAGAAAAGCTCATGGGAACAATAAGCTTCTAAATCAAAAGCTTCACTTTTAGAATCAGAGTCAAAATAGTTTCCAAGTTTGTTTTTCCTCAACTCCATCACCATTTCTGAAATATTTTTTTGAAATTTTTGTGGCCAATTTTTCTAATTACCCAATATACTGAATCATAATTGCACCCACGCTTCTGAATTAGGTAGCATTGGTGTGCACTTGTGCATGTATATGTGCAAGCAAAGCAGATGGTTACAAGATGTGTACCACAAAAACATCTTGACTCGCCATTTTGATTAAAGCCTCCCAATTTTCATTCTGACAGTAGCATTAAATTAAAGTCAAGGACTTTACCTTCATTCATTTAACAGTCACAGGGTTATAGGAGGTGTTAGTTCAGGATTGCCCTGAGTTTTGGCATGGTGAGCATGTATTCTCTGCATTCTTGTTTATCATTTTCCTTTCTTTCCCCTTCCCCCACACCACCACCCCCCCCCCCCCCCCCTTCTCTTTTCTAGCCCCTTAATTTTTCACCCTTGGTGGATGACAACAATTAATGGCTTTTACTGCTTAATCGGATAGATTTTTTTCTAGATTTTCCTATTAATTTACTCTTTCTCATTTTAATTTGCCCATACTAACCAAATTTAGTACATTTACTTGTTAGAAATGGAAGTTCAATTCTGCTGAATATTTGGATGTAAACTTCAGAATTATTTTGATCATTCACTGGAGTGGCTTATTGTTTATACAACAAGATATTTAAGGGCATCTAAGTAACATATGAACATTGATGAAAGAAACTGATCTATGTATATATGAAAGTATTTGTATGTATTTCCCTTTATCCTATTGAATATTAATCAACTTAGACTTGTTCCTTCCAAATATCATATTACGTAACTGTTGTTATCAATTGAATTGAGTAACTTGTTGTGTATTCATCGAGAAAGAAAAGTATATATAAACAAGTTATTCCTAAACTATTTAGGAGTAAAAATCCTAGACTACTTAGGAAGAAATCCCTAAGATTATGTAGGAATATTAACTTTCCTTAACACTCCCCTCAAGTTGGAGCATAAATGTTAATCATGCTCAACTTGTTATAGATATAGTCAACACGAGCACATTCAAAGCTTTTGTGAAAATGTCTCCTAATTGCTCCCCAGTTTTGAATATGACCTGTGGAGAAAGCTTTTCTTGAATTTTATTGTGAACGAAATGACAATCAATCTCAATATGCTTGGTGCGATCATGAAATACTGGATTAGAAGTACAACTTGATTATCACACCATAATTTAGCAGGTAATGAAGACTTTAAGACCAATTTCATTCAACAGTTGATACACCCATACAATCTTACACAGATTGTGCGATGGCTCTATACTCTAATTCTGCACTGGATCGAGAAACCAAATTTTGTTTCTTACTTTTCCATGAAACCACATTTCCTCCAACAAAAACACAATATCCAGTTTTAAATCTTCTATCAACTTTGTATCTTGCCCAGTTTACATCTGAATAACACTCAATATTAGAATGTTCATGATTTGAATATAACAGTCCTAGTCCTTGAGCTCCCTTACATAAGATTTGTTCTAAGATTGGCCAATGATTTACTGTTGGATTAGACATGAACTGACTTACATCACTTGTTGAATATGCAATATCGGGATGAGTCGCTGTAAGATAGGTCAATTTACCAACCAGTCTTCCATACTTCTTAGGAGCTTTAAACAATTCACCATCCTCTTTTATGAGTTGTACATTGGGTGCCATGGGTGTATTTCATGGCTTAGCACCTAATTTTCTTGTTTCTATCAACAAGTCAAGGAAATATTTTCTTTGGTATAAAAGAATATCTTTCTTGCATCTTACTTCCTCAATTACCGGTAAATACTTCAACAGATCCAAATCTTTTGTCTGAATTGAGAGTGAAGAAAGGACTTTATGCCTGTAGTATGACTACCAATAATAACAATACCATTAACATACACTATTAATAGAATTATGCTATCTTTAGAATTTCTATAGAATACTTAATGATCACACTTACTTTTGTGCATTCCAAATGCTTGAACTGCCTCACTAAATCTACCAAACCAAGCACAGGGACTCTGTTTTAACCTATATAATGATTTGCGAAGGTGAAACTTTCCCATAGTCCCCCGAGCAACAAACCCAGGTGGTTGCTCAATATAAACTTCTTCATGCAAATCACCATGCAGAAAAGCATTCTTGATGTCAAGTTAATACAAAGGCTAGTTACAAGTTGCTGCGAGAGAGATAAAGATACGAACCGATGCAAACTTTGCCACTGGAGAGAAATTATCTGAATAATCAACACCATAAATCTAAGCATACCCTTTGGCTGCAAGACTAGCTTTGAGACGAGCTACAGAGCCATCATGATTAACCTTTATAACAAATACCTATTTACATCCAATAGAGGTCTTCCCAAAAAGCAAGTTGCCATTTTCCAAGTACCATTGACATCCAAAGCCGCTATTTCTTCTTCCATAGCAGCTTGCCAGCCAAGATGAAATAATGTTTCATGGATAGTTTAGGAAAGGAAATAGAATCTAAAGACACAATGAAATGTGGTCGTAAGAAACAAAAGAAGAAATAAGATAAGCACACTTATATTTACCTTTTCTAAGAGCAATAGCAAGATCAATGTTAGGATTAGGAGGATCCAAAATGGTAGGAACTGGATCCGATGACAAAGAGTCTGGCAGTGGGCATGAGTCGGGAGCCTCTAACCTGCGAGAAAAACATGAATAATTAGAGGACTAGGTTTAGTAGGTGCAGGTGCAGGTGGATGTCCCGCAGAAAGGGCGGATTAATAGGTTGAGAGACAATATAAACCAGAAGATTATCCTCCCCTCCTTGACTATATCATAAATAGGAGAGGAAGAAAAGAAAGGAGTAGACTCAAAGAAAGTGACATCAACAAATGTAAGATGACGACTAAGAGTTGGAGAAAGCACTTGTAACCCTTTTGAAGTCTAGAATATCCTACAAAGACACGTTTAAGGGATTTGGGATCAAATTTGGTGATATGAGGACGAACATCACAAACAAAACAAGTACATCCAAAAATATGAGGTTCAATAGGACAAGGATTTAGATGGTAAAAGTACTATAAGGAATATCACCTTGAAGAATGGATGAAGACATACAATTAATTAAAAACAAGCAGTGGAGATAGCATCACCTCAAAAAATTTTAGGAACTTTCATTTGAAAAGGAAGTGCTTGAGCTACCTCAAAGAGGTGACGGTTTTTTCTTTCAGAAATCCCATTTTGAGGTATCACATGAGGATTGATGCAAAATGCCAATTTGTCATGTAACTTTGAAACATTTCTGAAAATTATTCTTTAGCATTGTTACTGCATAATATTCATACAGAAACATTAAATTGTGTTCTTATTTCAGCACAAAAGATAGAAAATAATTTGGATATTTTGATTGTGTTGGTATCAAGAGTATTCTCCTGGGGGCTGAGTTTCTTCAGTCATCTATTCTCTGTTTCTTGTTTACTGGATATTCTGTCCTTCATTTCAATTAATTGGAAGCCTTCAAGGCCTTATTAATCTCAGATCCTATTTCTTTTATTTTCTCCATTAGAAATCTGTTCTTTACTCTATCAGGCTATAACATTACGAGCAGTAGTTCCTCTTCTGTTTGCAAAATTATAGTTGCTCCCCCTATTTCCTTGTTTTCCACGACTTACAAGAGCATTATAGTAGCAGAATGTGAGGAATGAGAGGTTTCCGTGCAGAGTACTCTGGTGAATGTTTCTTGCAAAGAAGAAATATTAGTACTAGAAAACAACTTAGTGATCTAGCAGTGTCAAACTCTGAGGTAAACCAGCAAGAAAACTCATAATAGCCATTTGTTCATGTTGAGCTTGTTGCACTTTGATATCAGTACTAAAGGGCAACAGAACATTAAGTTCCTCAGTAAGAGGTCTATCTTGCTTTCATGCTTTGCAAACATCATAGATTCTAGAGATATTGCATTTTTCAGAATATAAGAAGTCCAGATAGTCTATGAGTTCTTTAACAAATTGACAATGATTTATTCGACAGATTATCGCTCTAGAACAACTGAGCATCTTCCCTTAACTAGTTCCGTCTCGTATCATCTGTTGGTGGATCATTAGTAAAATGATCATCTTTCGCAATACTTCGCAAATAAATCTGAACAGTTTTGTTCCAGTCTAAATAATTAGAGCCATTAAGTTTATTTTATGTTATCTTAATCATTACTAGAACTACATTAGTAATGGCAGCCTTGGGTTTGGAAGTCCTCATGATTTGTCAAAAAATATAAGCACCAGAAAATCACCAAAAAATTACCCAAAAAGAAGTCCACAGTAAAGGAAAATTACTCTAGTCAGCAACTATAAGAAATCTCAATATTAGAATAGGCAATAGAGACGCAGCAACTGAGACACAGAAACGCAACAATGGAATCACAATAACCAAACACCGAAGTTACCACAAGACACACAATACTATATCCGAACTTGAGCAGCCACAGAAAGTCAGCATCCAACCAAGAAGCTTCAGAAATTGCAGAAGCTTAGAAACCAAAGAAATGCAGAACAGGCTGAAGTAGAAAACGTCACCGGACGTTTTCTACTATTTAATAGAAAACCTACCAAACGTCACCGAAACAGAAAACAACTCAGAAGGGTTGTCCTATTTAATAAAGTCGATGCCGGAAAGGAAAAGCAGGTCGTCGGAAAACGTCAAACGCTCCCACATGCGCCGGCGTGTGGATCAGAGCTTTGGAACAGATGTGGTGTGTAAGAGCCTCGCACAGGGAATCCAGTCACTGGAGGAGGCAGGAAAGGCCTTGGAGTGGGTGGTGAGACAAGAATGTGACCCTAGAATGGTCACCAGCACTGACAGTGGTCTCTCTCTTATGGGAAGCCTAGAAATAAAAAAGAAAAAAATAATTGCAGAAAAAATGAAATTTATTAGAACTCAATGAGCCTTGATACCATGTTGTTATTGATTGAATTGAGAACCTTGTTGTGTATTCATCAATGAGAAAGACAAGTATATATATATACAAGTTATTCCTAAACTATTTTATAAATTCTATACTAAGGAAGAAGTCGCTAAGATTATGCTATGTACAAATAGGAATATTAACTTTCCTTAACAACAAAAAATGATACATCTCTTATTCATTCTGTTCATAACTTTAAAGCTTTTTTTTTTTTTTTTTTTTTGGTAATATCACGTATCAGCTGTGGGGTTGACATGAGAATCGATTAAGTTTCAACTGAATCATCATAAATGAGGTGTATTAGAAATTGTTACTTTGGTTGTGACTCTGCTTAGTGTTCCAAAGGCCAAATGCATAAATTGGCACTTCAACTTCACAAAAAGTTTTATTGGCACCCTCAACTTTTTTTAATTCATTAAACAGTTTAACTTGTAAAATTCCACATATTAATACTTTAACATGCAAAATCATTTTATTAAACACTTTATTGAATAGTTGAAAATTGTGAAATTTATTATTCTAAGAATAGTACTAACTACACATCAAATCAATACTTTACATTAAAGACAAAAATCCTAATAATTGTTTTTGATAGTATAAAAATGCATGCAATTTTACTAAAATTTATAACTATAGGGCACAAAGGTTCTCATCAAGGTTTGGGTGCCATTAAATTGAAGTTGTAAAGTTAAGAGACATATTTACGCATTTGGCCGCCTTCCAAATTTATAATTCCTGTATGCTGATATGTTCTTTCTTTGCAAGGCTGAAGCAAGACATGGGGAGATACTGGTTATCTTCTCTATGCTGCCAAAATAGTGCTGAAAAAGAAGGCATCCTTGATGGTTTTCGTGTTGTTATAAACAATGGCCCCACAGTGCTTGTAAGCATATATCTTGTTTTACGCAATGTGTTTTCTGATCCATGCCTGTGCTGATAATCTATGGCTCTCTCTTTTCAGGTCAATCTGTTTATCATCTTCACTTGCATGTCCTGGGCGGCAGACAAATGACATGGCCAGCTGGTTAAAGATTTGAAACAAAAGTATCTTCCTATTTTCTCTTTATCAGCCTTCATTTTGTATGAACGTTTTTTTTGAAAATAAATGTTTATGAAGTACAACTTCACAAGTGGAGGCTGTATTCTTATTTCTGGAATGCATGTTCTTAAGAAGCTCTGTGACGAAAAAGAAAAATTGTGTTCTATTACCTACTGTAATCTGCAACTATCACCTGGACTAGAGTCTTTCATAAGTTACTATTTCAAGGTTATGTTTATGATATCTGCAATATAATTTCTGCTCTCTAAGTTGCGACAGAGACTAGACATGATAAATTTTCCAACAATTTAGTGTTTTCTCGACTCAAATACCAAACGACAGACGAGAAATTTTTACGGGAGAATTATTGTTTAGTCCCTCGGTCCAGGTTTAATACGTTACTTTCTCTTTGCTTTTTTTTTTTTTTTTCGTCAATACATATCTAACCTTTGCTCCCGTTTAACTGTTTTTACAGTGGGTGAAAGCAGAATTAAAGGAGACAACTTAATTTATAAATACTGATAAGGAGAGAAATATTTTTGCTATCAATCCTACTTCTATTGGGATTGAGTATTTGGCCAATTTGATTAGCATTTTTAACTGAAATTTTTTGACTTATCATATTTAGATGAATTAATCGAATTCTTTTGGTTGAATTAATTTTGATCATTAATCGCATCAAAGTTTTAAAAAGATGATTCTAATTAACTAATCAAATTTAGCTGAAATTTGTGATTAACCAAGTTTAATTAAAATAAAATTATTTGGAAATTACTAATCACTACCTAATCAAAATAAAATTAAAATAATTTTCATTTTTAATTTTATTACATCATTGATGTAGTTTTAAAAATTGATTAATTTGATTAATTCAATTTGATTAGCTTTTAATTGAACTTTTAACCGATTATTTAAAATTTTAATTTTTTTTAATCGAACTTAACTAATTATTTATTCACTGAATTGAATTGGTCGAATTGGCAGTTCAAATGCTCACCCCTATCAATTTGTTGGAAAAAGCTTTTCTAAATTAGATCCATGGGCCCACTTATGGACCAAATAAATGAAATTAAAGAAAATCATAAACTGTCTTTATTTTATGTCAAAATTAACTAATGTATTCCTATATTTTTTAAAATACATTACTTTGCTCCAATATATTGATTCCGTTCAACTATTTCATTTTTTTTGTTAATATTTCAATTTTTGCTATTAAATGTAAAAGAAAAGACTTAAGTAAACTCGTCTTCCTTCCCTTTTATTTGTTCTCTCCCTCACCAATAGATTTGTAAACAAAAACAAAACAAATCTATAAACGAATCAAGATCCAATATCCTTAATTGTTTTCTGCATATTTTCTTTCCTAAACATGTCATATTTTTTCTAATGCTGCTTCCATTTCATGATCCAACAGAATCTGGCAGTGAACATATGCTTGAGCTGCTTCACAAGGTTGACCAACCAAAGGATGATAGCACCATAAAACAATTTGAATCTATTGATGGTGGTCCATTGGTTGAAATGCCATGAGCTGATTCACGTGAAGCATTTGTCTCTCAACTGTATGATCAGTCTTCTTCCTCCTCCCGAAGTTTTCGTTTAAGGTTTGGCCAGCGACGGAGCCACAAATTTTCTTCAGGGACGAAAAGAAAATATTGAAATTGTCATTTATCAATCATTATGTTAGAATGTATTACAGACAATTTGTCATTTTAACAAAGTTACTAAATGATTTAGACATAAGTCCTTTAGAAAACTATAACATTTAATAAATATAAATTATTCCGTTATTATAATTAAAAGTCAAATCATTGAATTAAACCAACGAAACCTTTTATGTCTCAAATTCTAAATTACTATATAATTGGAATAAAAAACAACAATAAATTAAGACAACTCGAAATTTATAAGATTTAGACTATTCATTTATAATTTTGAACTTACGTTTTATTTATTATGAATTTTAAATAATAAATAAATAAATTAAGTGATGGCAGTCAATAAATATTCTTAAAATAAAAATAAATTTTAAGTATTAATTTTATTAATGTAATATTTCAAAATCTCGTCTTATTATTTGCATAAACGATTGTGTATATTATTTGATTCAACATAAACTATATATTCTTTTTGTATTGTTTTGTTAAGTTTAATTAATTATTAATTACTATAGTATTTTTAGAATCTAAAATATAATTCTTAAATCATTTTTATAATATTTGATCTAATAAACAAATAAATGATTATTTAATTTTAAATTATAAAATTATCATTTTTTTTTAGTTTTTAACATTGAGTTAAAAGTATATTTGTAATAACATTTTAGAACATTGAGTGTCAGACCTTTTCGGTTTTTTCTATTTTGATGTCTGAATAGAAAATGTTAGTTTTTCAGTTTTTTCTATTTTGATGTCTGAATAAAATATGTTAGTTATTGAGTGTTTATATTTGAAAAATTTGCAATTAAGTGTCTCCGGCTGAACTTATATGAATGTTCAATTATGGAACCTTATTTTTTTACACGTGGCAGTTGACGTGGAAAAAAAGAGCTCCACAATTATCATATAAGCCAAATATGATATGGACATGCTGAAAAATATCATTTTTAACCTCCATTTATTATTGGCCAACAATCTATCTATGCAGTGATCAAATTCCCAAGCCGACCCTCAGTAATTAATACCTGGCAATTTCTTGCTTGTTTAAATCATAAATGACAAGCAAATATCAACGGAAGTTAAACTAATGTAAATATGGCTAAAAACAATATATATAACATACAAATCAAAAACCTCACTTTTTATTCTTCATTCAAAGAATCAACGAATTCTTTCAAAAAACTATATATGGGTTTCTTTGTAAAAACCCATCCAAAAATCCACAAGACCAAAATATATCTTACTGTAAAAATTAAATTTTCCATACCTGAAGGTAACATATTGAGGATCTAATACAACACCATCGTGGAGGAGGAAGAGGAGGTGTTGATGGTTGAAAGAGAAACGGAGACGATCTAGAGTTTCTAGAAAGAGAAAGGGAGAAGATTTAGGTTGTTGCTTTAAATGAGGGATAGAATGGGAAAATCATGTAAGAGTACACATGGAGTCCAATGTGTATTGATGATATGGATAAAAAAATACTATCTCGGCGCCAACACATAAAAACTGGAGCCCACAAATGTCTAGTTGCAATTCCGTTAGTCCAGGTCAGACGGAGGCACTCGAGTGTAAATTTTATAAAATTTAAACACTCAATTGATAATGTTTTTCGTTCAGACATTAAAATAGAAAAAAAATTAAAAATCGAGACACTGAATATATAATTATCACAAAATTTTAAAATAATAGAACTTGCTTTCAAAATATTAGACATGTATTTAAAAAAGTGTCTAGAGATTTGATATTGTCTGCTTACATTTATAAATAAATTCTTAATTTATAAATAGTGATCACGTATAATGCTATTAAATATGTCCTAAATAGAAGATAGCATTAAGATTGTGTTCGGCAATAACTTTTTTTAAGTAGCTGTGGTCAAAACGCTAAACGTTATTTGGATTAGCTTTTAGATATTAAGCTAACGTTTTATAAAAACGCTAAATGCTATTTTAAGTTTTTAGAGGTTAAAGTAGTGTTTTATAAAAGTTAACTTATGTAATATTTAGTTTTTAGCGTTTGTTGAAACGCTACTAAAACACGTAACAGTTACCAAAATAACTAATTTTACCGGTGCCATTTGTTGCATTTAAGTTTTACGTTTTTCTTTTTTTTAGTAAACAAGACCTACTTATTCAAAATTGTTTAATTTTTTTCCTTTACTTTTTAGAAAATTATTTTTAAAACGAAAAACAAATTTTATGAAATCAGAAATAGTGGTATATGTAAATGTGTTTTCTGTTTTTAATCTTACCGTTCCTCCTTTTTTTTTTTTCTTTTTTTTTTTTTTTTTTTTTTTTTTTTGTTTTCTCCTTTTATGATAGAAGATTATATTATTATTGAAAATACACCATTCTCATTATCTTATTAAAATTCTCCACATTTCTATTTATTTTCTATTTATACTCCTTTTCTATATAAATTTTATATCATTTATTTATTTAAACTACCTGAATACTTTATTTTTATTCAATTAATTGTATATATTAGTAAGGGTTAGTGTAATTTTGAAATTTAAATATAAAAACGCAAATTTTCTTTTAATTATTTTGTTTTCAAACTTTGGATTTTTAGAATATTTATCATTGACTAAAATCTTTAATGGCTGAAAAAGAAAAAAAAATTGATGATTGGAAGAATTTTTAACATCATGGCCAAGAGAAAAGAGAACAATTTTAGCAAACAGCTTTTAATAACCAAAAACTAAAAATTATTCTGTTTCTAGCAAATAAAAACTATAAACTACAAAATTGTTTTTTGTTCCTAGTGAAAAATCAAATAAATATAACTCAAAAAACTTCTGTTTTATTTTATTTCTCTAACATGTACAAATGAATTACACCGACATCATCGCTTGAATTTTGTTGATCATATGCTTCATGACATACAAAGTGAACTGAAATCTACAAAAAAAAAAAGCGGGAAAAAACCTTTTAATGAGACTATTTCATCACCTAGGTGAATGGCTAAAATCCACCTACTGAAGGATCAGGAGTACCGTCCATCTCTATAAATACTGCATTATAATGTTTTTGTGCTTCACGACCCCGGAAATTTTTCTCTACATGGAACGTACTAGGTTGTTTTGCTAGTATCATCTTCTTAATCACAGACATGCAGGTATCATAGAGAGGTGATAAACCCAGTTTGATTTGTACACAAACAAGAACAATCAGGAACACTCATGTCCCTGTTGATAAGCCTTTTGTCGCGATTAATCATTAATCTTATAAGAGGTAGCTTCTGCGCAACTTCACGCCATATTTCATTCACAGTTCCGTTTGAGTTGCCATATTCAAAGTATTGCCTCACCTGAATCAGAAAATTCAAAACGCAAAATCTTATAAATTCACAAGTGATACTACCATGCTTCTGTTCAATCAAATATGGATTTCACAAAAAGAAATAAAGGAAAGCTTAAAACCTAATCTACAAATGCAAGGCATGAATTTATTTGCCTTTCATATCTGTGATGGCAATTTGACCTTCCTCCATGTTTGATGTAAACTGAACACATGATCACCACTCAATAACAATAATGATGATATTTTCGCTTGCTACCATATGTATGCTTCACTTCCAAACAATCCACATAATGGGAATTAAAATAATAAAAGAATCCATAATGTGAAATATAAAAGCAAAAACGTGATCGCCTAACAAGACTAGTGAATGCTCTTGAGTACTAGAGTAGCGACAGAAGAACTGAACAAGTTCCCACGAAAATAATATCTTCAAGAACCTTTATGATAAAAAAAGAAATGAACAGAGGAGAGGCTAGCCATCCCCTCCCTACGAAATGAACTATATAGTCCGTAGATTTTGCTCAAATACAAGACTAAGGATCTTAATTTTTAAAATTACACTATTTAGTTCCTACATTATAATTTTTCATCACACTACAAAGTCCAACTGTTAAATTTTTAGTTAAATGTATGCGGAATGTCAAAAGTATCCCAAAAGATAATTACTAATAAGGACCTCCATTTTTATAATTTTACTCTATCTAGTCCCAATGTAGTAATCATCCTTAAAGAGTGTTTTTGTTATTTCACAATCATTGAAGGGAAAAACTAACCGTTGGATCTCATAGTATAACAGAATTATAATGCAAGGACTAAATAATGTAATTTTGCCAAAGTCCTTACTAGTATATTTGATAAAAACCTAGGACTATGTAGCAATTACCCCTAGAGAACAAGAGCAAAAACAATATCCATATAATTCTAAGCCACACTCTTTACATCACGGTAAAATTTTATGATCAACCCTGAAGTTTGGAACAGATATACCACTACCTGACATGTTTCAGAACCAACAGAAATATAATTCACACAAATTGACTTCAGAAATGGATGGAAAAACAGTGTAAAAGAGAGAACATACTTCCCAACACAAATCACAAATAGCTTTGCAGAAAAGGAGTCGCAAAACCAATCTCAACTACTTATCCTCATTTGTTCAGGAGAAGAACACGAGATTAAGAGGGAAAGAAAGGTAAGTGATGGTAGAAGCCCAGATGTACCTTAACTCACTAAACCTTTCAGCCATGATCATAAATTCATCAGTATTAGCTCTGTCTTCAATTTTATTAAGCCCCAAGCCTTTGCGATTCAAAGACTAA
Source organism: Jatropha curcas (assembly GCF_041381405.1). Classification (NCBI taxonomy): domain Eukaryota; kingdom Viridiplantae; phylum Streptophyta; class Magnoliopsida; order Malpighiales; family Euphorbiaceae; genus Jatropha; species Jatropha curcas. Next base: position 25,074 of record NW_028322529.1, on the reverse strand, counting down.
AGGTTGAAGTCATAGTAACAGATTCTCAGCACTAGGGGGAAAAAAGGAAGGCACGTGACCCTACACCTTCTGCAGTATTATTGTATGTCCACTCCCCTGTCTCCAACAAAGTGGACAGTCCCATTGGTAGAGTCCCTACTTATGGATCGAGTTATGGGTTGGTGGGAAGTTGGTGTTTGGGTGTTTAGGCTAGGGGTTTTCCTTGAACGACCTATGGTGGAAGTTCAGAAATCTACAGACTCGTCAAAGGGAGACTGTGACCTTACAAAGAACTTAATTGGGTTTAATCCTCCCTTTATTTCATGAGTTCTGCTGAATATATACACAAATAGCAGACTAACTTTTCCTACAATCAAGGAGCAGAATCCTAAGTGGAGGATCACCCTCCCACTACTGCATGAATAAAGAAAGTGGAGGAACTACCTCCTACATAACAGGAAATAAACAGAAATGCAAAACAGAATTTGAATGACTAGAATTTGAATGACTAATTCAACAGCTCAATATGTGGGGGCTTAGGCCTGCGTGTGTAGACCTTCAGTTGACTGCTAACACCCATGTACTGGGGACCCTCTTACAGTTTGCTGGGTTGGTATTTAGGTTGTAGTTTATGTAAAAAAAGTGTTAAATAGGTCAAAGATATAAAATTACAAGTTTAGGGTTGAATTTGGAGGGGAAGAGAAGGAACTGGTGGCTGAAATATGCAAGTATTTGCTGGATTCAGATATGGTCATGTAAATGGAGGGGAGAAAGAGGATGATTACATTCACACTGGAATTCCTTAGGCGTCACATCTAGGGGTGAGTTGCATCCACAATCCAAAAAACCGTAACTATTGAAATTCTTTTTTTTGACTGAATAACTAAATAGTAAGCATTGCAAGAATAGAAGTAATCCAAACCAAGTATGAGCCCATTAGACAATGCCCAGTGGACTTTTGACTCTTCACTTTTTGTTGCTTATGAACACAGAAAACACAAGCATATTGGAAATTATTTGCATGGACTTCGAAAACGATATAACAGAAAAAGCACAGGCTTCTGCTTGGTCAAAAACCTCAAAACTTAACTTTGGTGAGGCCCTTGTGTAGAACCAAAGGAAAAGGATATGCAAAAAGAAAACTCTACAAATTTCTTTTCTTTAAGGCCCCATTTGGTCTAAACCATTTTAAAATGTGGAATATATTTAAAATGGATTCAAGATAAAATTCATTTTCATAATTTTTTATGACAAGTTTAAAATGAGGATTTCAATTTAATTCCACATTATTAATGTTTAATATAAATTTAGAATTTCAATCCACTGTGATAATTGTCTAGAATACCCTTAAAAAATACAGATAATCGAAAGTGAGAGAGATAGAGAAGAGAGGAAAAAAAGAGAAAACGCGAGAAGAAAAGGAGGGGAGTGAAGAGAGAGAAAAAGAGGAGAGAGAAAATGCGAAGATGGACATTCTCATCCAAAATTTTAATAGTGTAAGTTTTGTGTAATTCATTTGAAATTCCATCAATTTTTATGGAATTTGGTTAGTAGAGTTCAATTCAACAAAATTGAATTTGCATTGAAATGAAAAATTTTTTAACACAGCATACACTCAAAATTGGTAATTCAGTTGAATTCTACAAATTTTATGGAATTCATACATCAAACAGGGTAAGTTACAGTTGAACAATTAAAACCCAAACTGAAATAAATGACTTGCATCCACTCTTCTATTTTATTCTTTATTTCATAACAGAAGTCCTTCATTAAGATACAAGGCATGTTTCCAAAAGTAAGCCAGAATATGGAAATTCATAAATCTCCTCAACAAAGGATTACTGTATTTCCTCCAGGGAACTTCATCAAATAGCCTATCATAAATATGAAATGGAATAAAAAAAAAAGATCGTTTTTGTTAGGCATTGAACCTTTCTGCTCCATGGGGTGCTAAGCGGTGCTAAGTACCCTGAAGCCTTGTTTAGTAAAAGTGAATTCCACAAAATTTTGTGGAATGCATTTGAAATTTAGTGTTTTCATGTTTAGTAAGAATGAAAGTGTTCATTTCACTAATATGATTTCAATTCTATAAAATTCGACATAACTAAACCAAGTCCTACTATTTATAAAGGGATAATTGCAATTTAAGTGTATGAACTTTCCGCAATTTTCTATTTTGATGTATGAACGGAAAAAGTTTACAATTTAGTGAATAAACTTTTAATTTTTTAACAATTGAGTGAAATTTGTATACATGGACAGCTGGAAATCCTTGTGGGACAACTGGGTCCGACTTTTCATTTCTTAATTGCTGATTATGCGCCAAATGAGATGCCACGTAAAACTCCTCTCTTCTTCTTCTTTTTCTCTCTTTGACGCCATGTTCTCCATAAATATAAACACCAATGTGCCTTTATCTCTTTCCAATTCAAAAAATAAGCCATTTTCTTTTCCAATTCAAAAAATAAGCCATTTTCTTAGTCTCAGTCCTCCTCTCTTTATTTTCTACTCATCCTCACCCAAAACCCATCTAAAATCCCATATCCGCCACTCTAATCCCTTCCCCTCCACCATCTCCATCAAATCAACAACTATACCAACCCTTTAGACCTCCTCCTCATCTCCCACCAAAGTATCAATCCCTTGACACTGTCAGCCGCCTCGAAATCCTCGCCAATTGGCTTGGTCTCTGGTATGTCTCTCCACTAGCAATTGAGGAATCTACCAGCATTCCTGGTGTTGAAAAAAATCGTTTAATTGTTATAGCCCAGGTTTGCGAATCTTTAATTCAGTCTAAAAAAGACCCATAAATTGTTACCAGATTTGATACAAGTGGTGTAGAATTACTGTATGAAATGCGGCCCTTAAGCATTACAATAGCCGGTCATGGGTTTAGGGAAAGGAAGAATGGTGGTGGCTTTTCCAGATGCAAAAGTCTTACTGTGGAAAGTGAATAGATCGTATAAAGAAGAGGTTATTTTGGTGGTGGCTGATAGCGGAAGGAAGGAGGTGACTTTAGATGAAGGGTTTTACCTGGTTGTTGTTGATGGCAGTGGTGATGGTGGATTAAAGGTGGAGAGGGGTTCTGCGTTGAAGGCGGTGTGGAGGTGAGTTTAGGGATTGTGGTGGTGAAGAAGAGAGGAGTTCTACATGGTATCTATGTGGCATCCCATTTGGCGTACAATCAGCAATTAAAAAATGAAAAAGTGGGATCCAGTTGTCCTACAAAGATTTCCTGCTCTCCACGTGTATAAATTTCACTCCATTGTTAAAAAATTAAAAGTTTATTCACTAAATTGTAAACTTTTTCTGTTCATACGTCAAAATAGAAAATTTCAAAAAGTTCATACATCAAAATTGCAATTATACCATTTATAAACGAATTCATCATGTCAAACTCATTTATTCCAAGCAAAGAATAGAAGGTCTTTAGTTAAAAAGTTTACGTAAAAATATACTTTCTGCAACAACAAAATGCTACAATAGAAAGGTTTTAAAGGAAAGTGAAAAGCAGAAAAGACATTAGCAGCAGTAGGTATGATATTGGTACTAACCTCTCTCAGCTCTTTCTGATATTCCAGAATCCTCTCTGTGGTTACATCTCTTAGCATTTTAACTAAATATCCTGGCCTTAGAGAAGCTGCTGTACCCACAAAGACTGCAATCTTTGTATAGTCTATGACATCTTCAAAAGGTAATTCAATGCTATCACTGACTATTACAGGAATGCACAAGCTAACAATAGCATCAAAAAGTCGACAAGCTGATGGAGTATCACCAGCAGGATTCAAACAGAACTTTGAAGTATGCATGCCACGTGTAGCTGCACGTCTATTCTCCCTAGATTGCGTTCCATGTTTTATTATGACATCATCTTCCTTTTCAAGCATTTGGAAAAGTAAATCACGAATTTTACCTCCCTAAAAGAAATAATCATTTAAAGAGAAGATCATATCAGTAAGACAACATATCCTAAACCATGATACCAGTCAAGATTATGTTTTTAGTTCAACTACACATATGTAGCAATCTCTATCATAGAAAAGTTCAGATATGCAATAAAAACTAACATTAACATTTTTAAAAAAAAAAAAATCACCAATGCATGTGTATATTCTTCAAAAGTGAAAATCAATAGAATTTCTTTTCATGAATTTATAAGCTCATAATTAGGGACAATATGAACACTTCAGCAAACAACCATATTGAAGGCAGCATCTACAGGTAAAATTCAAGTTGACTAGTAAAATCAACAGCAAAATGACTAGTAAGAATTCAATGAATCATAGGGTTTTACTGATTCACATAATCAAATTAAGATCAATAACTTATATAATCCAAACAACAATGTCAAAACTAAAATAAATAAAAAAAAAGATCTTCAACACTAATCTAACAATATAAAAAGCATACAATCCGAGAAGGAGAAAAAAAATATTAAAAAACAACTAAAAAGGAAAAAGAAAACTAACTTACGTCCTTACGATATCGGTTTCCCATGAAAAAAAGCAGAGTATTCCGATCCTTCGCCCCAATATCTCCATTATAAGTGTTGATTCTATGAGAGTAAGGTACGATTACATCTTTCACCAGCGACCCTTGCTCGGGTCTAACCCGACCGAAATCTGACAGTAACAAAACCGCATTCTTGACCCGGTCTATTACCCGGTAAAGCGCATTGGGATCCCCAGCAAAGATCACGTGGTCTCTCCCGTTATTTCTTTTCCAGTACTCCTGCTTCTGCAGCCACTCCACCAAATTCACCTGAATCTCCTCGTCACTATACTGGTGAACCGACCCGGGCTCAGCTCCAGGTGGTCGAATCGGATTCACTATCAGACTCAGAGACGAAAATACAGGAACGTAAAACAAGTCAGCTTCTTCCGGATCATCGACTTTGATTACAGGTGACCCGACCCTCTCTTCTTCGGGTCGGTTGAGATCCGAGAACAAGTACCATTCACCCATATGCTGGTGGCCAGGATACTTGACATTTGACGTATCTTTGGAGCCACGCGCAACCGCGTGTTGCTCAATTATGCCTGTGGTAAACTTTTTCGGTAGATCATACATGAAAATCTTCACTTTCTTGGAATCATTTTCAATCACTTTCCCAGAAAACCCAAAAAATTTGTCTCCAGAAAGATGATCAGCGAATGAGGAAGGAGAAGTAGTGGGATTGAAGAAGGTGTTGAAGAGAGCATAGATAGCGAGGATGAAGAAAGCAGAAAGAATTAGTGTTTGTTTCAGGAGAGAAGATTTTCGCGCCATTGAAGATTGAGCCTGCTTTTTGGGAGATTTAGGGTTTCTGATTTTGGTGGTGGATCGGTCACTCATCGTTGCGGTTGATGTTGGCGAGAAATGCGCGCACGGCTACAACGTGCTCAGGGGTAGTATAGGGTGCCGTGGCTTAATACAGATTCAGAACATGTATTAAGGTGTGGATAAGAAAATTATTGATGGCCTTGAAAGACAAGGAGGTTGAATAAATAATAGGCAAATGCACGAATTGACATATGTACTTTTTACGAATAAAATTTTTTCCTAGCATTTTAAATTTTGCGCGTCACTTATTGTACTTCTAAAATTGTGAATTTTAATAATAGTATTTTCTTTTTTATATTGACAATAATAATTTTGGGATATTTTTAATATTTATGTACAAAATATTCACTTGATACGTGATTAGTCACTTGATATATGATTAGTATGATTTTTTACTAGAAAAAAACTTTTGAGGTCCCTAGGATTTCGTTAATTAACTACTTTGTCTTTGCATTTTTAAGAATTAATTTGATATGTGATTAGTATGATTTTTTAACATGAAAAACTCTTGAGGTCCCTAAGATTTGGTTAATTAAATACTTCGTCTCTACATTTTTAAGAATTAATTTATTTATCTCTAAATTTTTACTCAGTTAAACAATATGGTTCATTTGTCCAAAAAGTGATTATTTATTGTTATGTCAATATGGAAATGTTGTGACATCCCGACCCAGCAAAACGATTCTAAAAGGGCGGGTAGAGCAAAACTCCTGGCTAGCTTCTAAGATACAGGCTAGCTATGGGTAATGGAATGCTGGACACAGAAATGAATCGAATCATTTATTTAAAATGGAGAAACTAGTCATCAAAGGTGTCTTTTGGTGGAATGACTTAAAGAGTTAGAAGAACTTCATGATTAAACGTGTTCACTTAACAGAAATCTTAGGATAGGTGACCGCTTGAGAAATTCTCTATTTCATATGTGAGACAAAACTGTACGGGTCTTACCAATCCAGTATGGGATGAAATAACTTGATCCAAAGTGATTTCCTCTTGTGGTTGGAGTCGGACGTGACAAATGCAAATCCCAAGTGAGAGAAATATTATTAATGAGAAAGATAACCCTATTATCTAAGAAATTTTGGTGGAAATAACTGATCCACCCACACCCATACCCCCACTTCTGCCACCACTTCCATAGCCATCGCTCTCTCCACTGCTAAAACCACCACCTTAACCAAAGCCATCGCATCCAACTATCTCATTGCCACCATCACCATCTCCTTTTCCATAATCTTCTCTAGGATTAGTCCAATTGCCCCTACCACCACTATTAACCCAGCAGTAAGCTCAAGCCCTATTAGCTCAAATTGGACAGAGAATAACTAGGCCACAAATTGGAGCTTAATTCTCCCGTTTAAAAATCAAATTGAATCCACTACGTTCTGCTGCTAATAAACAAACGAAAACCTTTTCATAAGATCATGCGTGAACTCAAACGCCACTGGTGGACTAAAGGACTCAACTGTAGTGCTATGGTTGGGACTCTGGTTATCAGTATAGTTAATGATTCTTATTATTTTTTGCTAGGGTTATGGGGCAGTGTTCAGTGGTGGTCTTGGTTATGCACTGCCGTGTCATAGGCTCTAGTTACATCTTCAATCGTGTCAAAAGTGCCTGACCAGACTCAATTCTTCTTTCTAGGATCCCGTATCTCAATAGTGTAGCAACTCTATTGCCTTTTTCTCAAGAAGTTTATTTTATAACTGTGGACATTGTAATTTATGTAAAGTTATCATTCTTTCAAGAAATTAGCTTAATTGTTGTTAGTGAATATGATTTATATTTATTAACAAAATTCAAATTACAAATAATCAAACTTAAAGGTATTAATAATGTTTTTATAATCAAATATATTTTAATTATTTTGTTGCTTTAAAAGTCAAAATTTTTTATTGCCTATAATGTCGTAACTTTTCTTGAGATTAGTGGCAACGTCGCTCTTTTCATTGGCAACCAAATCTATTGTCTTATGAGCTTCATTTTCATTGATAGAGAGTTAGAGAGGAGCAAAATTTTTCAAGTGATGACGAAGAGCTAGCTTTAATATATATAAGGGCCTTTTGGTCTTTACCTGTTATAACAACATAAGGCTTCATTTTTTGGACAGGAGAAGTTTATTGTTGGACGAAGCTAAAATTTAGGGATGAGTAAATTAGCTTTTACAAATGCAAGGACAAAATAGTTAATTAGGCTAAACTCAGGGACCTCAAAATATTTTTTTCTTTTTAAACAATAAGTTTCACATTTTTTTTCAACTATTTTAATTAGTTTTTAATCGATCTAATTTTATAAGTTCGAATGTTCAATAGAATAGTTTTGCAAATTGAAATATTTAATATGTATAATTTTATAAATCGAAGTGTTCATGTCACGACCCGTTTTCATGGACCGAACCAGTACTAGGATCTAAATAAGCTTAAGGTCATCGAGGCCCGTAGTAAGCCTAAACTACAAAACCCATACACGCCATACAAAAATCTTAGGAGCAGTAAGCCCATATAAATTTGTGTATATCTAACAATCATACAATCCTGGCCCTATCTCAAATATCTCGAGTAAAACTTAGTCCGAGCCTAATAATACATCTCATTGGTAATATGGGCTACTGGTTCATATATATTTAAATAAACAATAAGAACATTCATAAGTTAGTACACCTGTTTCAAAGACCAAATTAAAGATACGCAAATCCTACAACTGCGGAGTTCAACAATAGTTGGAAGTAATCGAGTTATACATATAACAATGCACAAATTAGGAATTTACTTTTATAGCTCTGCGGAGAAGATTGCAGAGCTTTAGTCGGTTGACGGGCTTCTACTCCCTGACAAGTTAAGTAAAAGAAGAGCGAGTTTTATAACTCAATGAATAATAATAAATAATGCATATCACAGACATTCACGCGAAATGCACCCTAAGATACTAAAGTGAGCACACAACCAGTCAATCATATGGCACCAGCACTCACAAGTAATTTCACCTTCAAATAATCAAGCAAGTGAAAATTAGTCAGTGGCGCCACCGAAAACCCCCGACAAGCCATCCTCTCACATGGCCTGCCCTCTCAAACGTATGCACCAGGGAGCCGATCCTTATATCTGGCCGACCAGTCTAATCCTCACATGACCAGCCCTCTCCTATATTCACTTTTTATATACTCTCTTTTCCGTTTCATATCAACAGGCGGCCACCTCATGGTTTTTCCATATCATATTACATTAGGTGCACACGGGGTGCCGATCTTCCCATACCTGGCTGACGGTATTGCAGACCATCCTCACAAACCCGTAGTGGCCCACTTCATCCCAATTCCAAACAAAGCATTGCAAATTCACGGCACAAGTGATTAAGCAATTCATTTAACGTAATGCACCAAATCAATCTTAATGCACAAATGTAAAAGTATAATTATATATTAGTAGTAACGTAATATATTTATGAGATACGTATAATGATATACTAATAATAACAATGAATATTAGAGTTTCAAATATATATATATATATATATATAAAATAGATGTTATGTAGATGCAATAATGCATTACTTATTAGTACTCACAGTGGTAGAGGAAAGAAGAAGCTCTAACTCGGATTTTGACCAGAAAGAGAGATAGACGGGTCCGAGCGATCTAAAGAATTTCAGAATACAAAGAAAGAAATGCATCAGACAAAGGATTAAATTTAAATGGAGAATTAAAGTATTAATCTAATAAATTATTTACTAATTTAACTTGCTATAAATAGACTAGATTCTGCCAAAATTTCGACAGTATCCCCCCTAAAAATTGAACTAGAAGAAGCTCTAACTCGGATTTTGACCAAAAAGAGAGATAGACGGGTCCGAGCGATCTAAAGAATTTCAGAATACAAAGAAAGAAATGCATCAGACAAAGGATTAAATTTAAATGGAGAATTAAAGTATTAATCTAATAAATTATTTACTAATTTAACTTGCTATAAATAGACTAGATTCTGCCAAAATTTCGACAGTATCCCCCTAAAAATTGAACTATCCACCTGTTCAAACAATCACAACTTTATACATAAATATCAATTATCACATCCAGCCCATTCATCGGGCGATCAAGCAATTTAATTCTCCTTTCCTCCATCCGAATAACAATATCAATATTATACTCAACCCTCAACACCACCACACATCCATAATTTATAAATTAAAACAACATTCAATCTAGTCTACCTTAAATCCACATTTTCATTCCATTAATATGATTATCAAATTTTCCCAATTAAATTTATTTGGTGCTAAATTAAATTAGCCTTAATTAATTAAAGTCCTCTAATTAAATCAACACATTATATTACATTGGTGAATACTCAAAATTAAATTAAATTAATTAGCCATAAAATGCTAGGAATTAATTAAATTTCTGGAAAATAACCAGAGTTTAATCTCAATACCCAAAACTCAATGTTGCTGGAAATTACTTGGCCGGAGTTTATGGCGACAATGGCTGTGTTCGCCGGAATGATAGGAGCGAAGACAGTTGCTGAGGTTGACCGAAACAAGAGTCGCTGCTCGCCTGAGAGGCTGTGCTCACCGGAGTCGCGAGCGGGAGGCATGACATCAAGCGGCGGCTGGTGGTGCGATGGGGCTGAGGGAGAAAGAAGATGGCTGGCGGCGCGACAACAGGAGGCAATGGTGGCGGCGCGAAGGCGTGGGTGGCGCAGGCGAGGGCTCAATGAGCCCGTTTCTGGTGGCCAGAGTCACGACTGCTTCGGTTTGGGTAAGGTTGCGGCTCCACCGCGGCCCTTGCACTCACCAGAATGGAAACAAGGAGAGAGAGAGAGCCAGAGCGGCGCTGGGAGAGGGAGGCGACGGCAGCGCGAAGGAGAGGCGGCACAGGCGAGTCGCCGGTGACCAGAAAACAAAAAAAATGAGAGGGAGCAAGGGAGACAGCAGATTAACGCTGAAAATAGAGGGAGAGGGGTTTCTAGAAGGTTTTTGGATGATTGGGGCCGATTTGGTTCGATCCGAGTTTGGTTTGGTTCAAATCGCGATTTTTGAGTGGTTTTCAATTTCAAATGGATTTTTATTCGGGTTTTGAATTAATGTGGGGTTGATTCAACTATTTAAATTATATATATGCATTTAACTAGTTAAATAAATTCGGAGGGTGTTAATTTTTTAAAAATATTAAATGAAAAATTTTGAAAATAAAAATTTGAGTTGTTTCAGTTCAATATGTCAAAGTCAAAATTGAAGGCGCGATAAAATTTTTTACGTAAACTAAATGAGTGAATTTATGTATGGGCTAATAAATAATTTAGTTATTTATTAACTAGCTTGTATATGATTGCTACACTTGTAATTACTAGTCTTTTTTATGACATACGTCGCATGTTGACTATGCTCGTTATATACTCACTTTTTGTATTCTTTTAATTTTTTTATCTATAAAATATTAAAGTATAGTTTTTGTTTAGATTAAAATAAATATAAGTGGTTAATTTGTATTACACTTTGTCATACAAGCTACTTGTAGTGCTGCTTCTTTTATACTTAATTCTATTTTTATATAATGAGGTGGTCTCAAACAAAATTGATAATTGTAATCATTTTGGCTACATCATGTTGAACCCATTTTGTGATCTTTTAGAGTTCGACTTTGTATTTTGGATTTAGGCTTGAATTTTATTTAACTGGGCCCAATTTATATTATTTTGGGTAATTAATAGATTAATTAAGATCTATTAATTAATTAATTAAAAAGAAAGAGATAATAGAAGACGTGAGCTGTAGACAAAGGAGAGCACTCCTCAAGCAGTTATTCACCACGTACAGAAGGTGGAAACCAAAGGAGCCAATGAGGGTAACGTGCATCAGTGGATCTTTTGGTAACTGTCTGTGGAGTCTTTAAAAAGTGCAAGAGGCACCCAGCCAACCTAACCAAATTTTCCTACGAATTCAACAAATCAAATCGAACTTTCTAACGAGTCAAACAATTTAATTTTCAAAAGCCTTGTCTTTATTTTTTCTAAGCATTGTTTTATTTACATTTCATGTAATTACAAACACTCTTTTCAATACAAGCAAGAAATGTACATTTCAAGCAATCAAATTTCATTTACATTTTAAGCAATCAAGCTCTCTTTACAATTAACTCTGTTCAAATTTATTTTAAATTGCACAACTGGCGAAGCATTTACCATGAATCCAAGCCCACAGCCTAAAAGTCATATCAAGTGCGATATTAATTCCTCAGTTGGTGTACTTCACACAACTGGCACACTCGTATTTCACAAATCAAGCTGTTAGCCAGCAGATTCATTGCTCTTTTCATAGAAAGAACCAACAATCTTTAGGGGCACGTCCGGTGCGACCACTTTTATACATTCCATCTTTCACCTAAATTTTGAGAGAACATCATGACTCGAAAAAACTCATTCTATTGTTGAAAAAGAAACTGCTACTGGATCTCTGGATTCGGATGGAGGACCTACGAGAATAGGCCTTGGAAGTTCTGAAAGAGAAGTGTCTCCTCATAAGGAAGGATAAATCAACTCTCTTGCTCAAAATCTCCCTAGAAGTTACACTTACCTCTAACGACCTCAATAAACATCTAGGTAAAATAACTTCTATTTCTAATGTCTGATGATGTCTCTGATTCTTCTGGCGTGAAGGCGTGCTAAAAAGAACAAAGGTAGATGATGGTCAAATTGCTGCAAACCATGAATGTCTTCATGGAGAAGGTCACTATAAAGAAGATTGATGCTTTGGACTCACCCCCAAAATCAATCTCTTACTAGCAAGTCTTCTGCTAAGGAGAAGAATTAATCTTCATCCAAGTGTGCCAAAGAACTCGGGGGGCACCGCCTCGAAGTCCCTCGTGGGCCATTGACAATGGTCATGCTCTTGCTGAAGAGAGGTATCAACCACCACATCGAAGAAGGGAGCCGGTGAACTACCCATCAAAAGGCACCAACCTAGATATGCTGCCCTACTGGCAGGCCTACAGTGACTCTTAACATTGTCTTTGGGACCACTAGGCCTATGACTCACCTAAGTGTCTATGAGGCTAAGGCTTCTCATGCTCCTCAGTCATTGACAGGCATAGGAGGAAGCCAAGGAACTAGAGGGTTTGCCTTTAACATAGCTCCACAGAATATGTACACTAGTATCACTATGGTTCCTCAAGTGGTAGGTAATCCTGTTCCTCAAATTCCCCAAGTCAATGGATGTTCCGAGGGACGTTGTGCAGGAGCTGTATGGGCCTAGCCTCAGACAAGTTGGCTGCCTAGAGTTTATGAAGCCTTATTCAAAAACCATCGATAGAGAGAACCTTTATCCCAAGGGGTACAAATTCCAGACTTCAAATTGTATCTCCGGAGAAGATGGACAATCGACTGTGAAGCATATAGCAAGATTCACCATTCAATGTGTCGACCTCGACAATTTGGAGAATTTTACTAACTATAAGTTGCAATTGTTTCCTAACTCCTTGATAAGTACAACTTTCACCTGGTATTCAACACTTCCAAGGAACTCAATCAATTCATGGTATGAGATGGAGTGTCTCTTCCATACCCAGTTCTTTAGAGCTGAGCCAGAGGTTTGTGTGGCCAAGTTATCCAGGTTAACACAAAGAAGTGAAGAGATGATTGGCTCATTTATTGCAAGGTTTAAGAAGTTGAGGAACATGTGTAAGGTGTTCTCAGCTGAACACGAGTTTGTCAAGATGGCTTAGAGAGGCTTGGACTTCAAGTTGAGAAAAAAATTTCAAGGGAGGAAGTTTAAACAACTCTATGAGCTTGCGGCTAAGGTAGCAGAATATGAAGAACTGTTGAAAGAAGAATAACAGAGGAAGAGAAGCTCAGCGGGAACTTATTATCTGGAGTTTTATTAGGAAATATTTATGGCTGAATTGGTGAACTTAGGTTACTATGTGTCTCAAATTTAGGAGCCCCGGTAAGGACAACATCTCAGAAGAACTCTAGTTTAGAGACTCAATTTACCTTTGATGTGTCTAAGACTGAGGAGATCTTTGATTTCTTGCTGAAGGAAAAGTTTGTATCTCTCCCATCTGGTGATAAGCTGCCGATGAAGGAGGAGATAAAGGGAAAGCAATATTGTAGTACCATGATTCCTGGAACCATAGTACTAATAGCTGCTGGAGTTTCAGGAATGCTCTATAGGATCGCATTAACAGAGGAGTCTTGAGGTTCCCCAAAAAAGAGTAGATATTGATTGATGAAGATCTTTTTCCACCTGTGACAGTCCTCGATGTTGTGGAATTAGATCTGAGGAGCATCATTGATCAGTTGAAGAAGCTGCAATTCATTAGAAGTTCTCAAAGACACCTAATAAGCCGCAACAACATTGGCAGCAAAAGTTTCTAAGGGAAGCTAGTCCATCTGTTGACCACTTTCCTGCAAAGACAAAGGTGGTTAGATTTGAGCCAAAGTTTGAAAGGAACCAATCAAGATTTGTTATTCCTCCCCTGTTGAACCAAATAAGAAGTGGATAGTGGTGCAACATCTGAAGTTTCCTCAGCCTTTGACTTGAACTCAAAAGAGGAGGTTGCAGAGCAAAAGAGTCTTGGAGAAGTGGTAAAAGGCAGCTTTAGCCAGTTCCAATTAGGGAAATGATAAAAATAAGTTCAGGCATAAAGCCATAGCCGGTAACATGTAATCCTTAGAAAGTTATGTGGAGAAAGAGATTTCAGAAGGTAACTTTTCATTTAAAGGTGTACTTTTGCCTTTTGGTTGTGTAGTTACAGGAATAGTCTCGCCACTGGAGTTCTAGAAGTTCCCAAGGGAGACATGTGTACCTCAGGAGGAACCAGCTTCCAACAAACCAGAGATATGTAGTGGAGTGATTATTCAGTGTTTTCTAAGCCTAGAGAGCCAAAACGAGTGGTACTAGAGAAGCCTACAGAAAGTTGTTTTGGAAACAACTATCGTCCTCCTTGTATCAGCTTCTGTTATTTTGGAAAGGTAATGATGCGAAAGTTGTGTGGGCGGATCCTAAACCTTTTCAAGCTAACTCTAATGTCCTGGAAGCATAGTTGTATGACGTGGATTTCAATCTCATCCATTTTATCAAAAAGGGATGGACTCCAAGGGAAGGAGTGGAAGTTGAAATGGTGGAAGTTGAAGAAGATTTTTCTTCTGAAGAAGATGGCGTCATGAATCAGATTGAGTATATAGTTATTGAAGCTTTAAAGGATCCTAGTTCATCTCTAGATATTTCTGAAGTCAGTTCAACCCCATCATTAGTCATTTTGCCTTATTAAAGGCCAAGGTGGGAGCCTGAGGTGACAGAACTCCATGATTAAGAATCATATTCTAATGAGGAGATGGTAGCAGCTGCAGTTGCTATCTCTAGAGCTTATTTGCAACAACTCTTTGATAGGTTAGTGCAGAGGACTGCTTAGAGGTTAATGAAGTCGAAGTGATCTTCAAGGAAGACCATGATATTGTGAATACTCAAATTTTGAGGCTCAAAAAGCCTGTTGGTTGACTTTGCTACAGTAATTTGACTGTGCTACAATGAATTTGCTACAGCAAATTTAATTGTGCTACAGTGCATTGCTACAGTAAATTTGACTTTCTACAGTAACTTTGACTCACAAGGCTCAAAGAGCCAATTTTCCCGGACTGCAAACAGTCCGGCGGACCGGAGGCCATTTCGGAAGTTTCACCGGAAATATGTCAATATGGTACTTGAAACGTCCGGAATTTTACGAGGATCGCGGAACAGGTTCCGGAATATTTTCGGAAGTCCGGAACTCCCAAAAGGCTCCCGAAGCGAGGCACGGTGGCCACACCGGCCACGGCGGCGCCAGCCCACGCCAAGCGCGGGCGGGGCCTGGCGCCCAGCGCGGGCGAGGCCTCTCGCCCCGCGCGGGCGAGGCCCCTCGCGCCCGCGCGGGCGAGGCCCCTCGCGCCGCAGCGCAGGGCGAGGCCTCTCGCCTGCGCGGGCGAGGCCTGTCGCCCCACCGACAGGGCGGTAGGTACCGCCGAGCCTGGCGGCAGCTATCGCCCAGATTTTTGAGCGGTGGCTACCGCCATGCCAGGCGGCAAGCTACCGCCCGGGACCCGAAAATGGCCTATAAATAGGCCATTTCAGGCTGTTTTTGGCACCTCTTGTCTGTATTGACGGACGAAACCTTCTCCCTCTCACGCTCCTTGCGTCTTCTTTACCGCTTTTTGCATTTAATTTAATTTTATTGCATTTATATGTGTTTATTTGACCACTAAATAAAATAAAATTAAAAATTAATTAATATCCCTAAACGAGGAGCTAAATCTGGAGTTAAGAAGTGGCCGGCGATTAAATCAGGTATGTAAACAAAACTCTGCCAATTTAATGTTAGCACTTCATGCATCTTTCTCTTCTACTCCTAATAATTCTACAATGCATAATGCATCCACGTCATTATTTTTTGGTAAATAAACTGCTTAATAAAAACAACATGATTAAGCTTAACGCCCGATTAATTAATAATTGTGGTAGTTAAGCTTAATCCGCCATATTTGGCTAAAAGAACCTAGTTAATTAATAACTACGGTTCAACTGCCCTTATTTCGAAACAAATCCGGCTTAAGTCCAATTAATCCATAAGTGTGACTAAAGCCTAAATCAACTTTTTTTGGCAAAATGCCTACAAATCACCTTTTCGACTAATAAAGTCGTAGAATTGAACCATTTGGCGGAAACGACCTTAAATCAACCATTTTGGCGACAATCGCCTAATCCGCACATTTTTGGCAACTAAATTGCCTAAAACACACCTTTTTAGGGCCAAAAGGCCCTAAAATCAAGCATTTGAAGCGACAAATCGCTAAAATCGACATTTTTGGCAAAATGCCTTAAAAATCAATCATTTTCGGTTTAAAACCGTAAAATCAACCATTTTAGCGACAATCGCTTAAAATCGACATTTTTGGCAAAATGCCTTAAAATTAATCTTTTAAGCGACAATCGTTTAAATGAACCATTTTGGCACAAATGCCTCAAAATCAACATTTTTGGCAAAATGCCTAACAAAATGCACAAAGCATACACACTTATGCACAAAGCATACACAAAATCATGCACAAAGCATACACAAAATCATGCACTAAGCATACACACTTATGCACAAAGCATACACAAAAATCATGCACAAAGCATACACAAAATCATGCACTAAGCATACACACACCCATGCATTAAGCATATCATTCAAAGCCCTCTAAAGAGGCCTATCGAACTACGTTGACTTTGATCTTCCATTCAAACGGAAGTACGTAGGCACGTTCGGGATTTCACCCCGGATGGCAAGTCAAAATCACTCAAACATTCATTAATCCATCATTCACCTTGCAAAGCATTCATTCATCGGTTAGTTTATCAGCATGACATAGTCTCGGGATCCATCTCGGGTTTGCATACCATGCCTTACACATTGGGATAATTAATCTAGTAACTAGGTTAATTAAAAATGGAGTCACTTAGGGTTTTTTCCTAGTTTGCCCTAAAATAATTAAACAAGGTGGCGACTCACACACTCACGTGCATTTCTGTCCTTAGTCACATGCATTCATATGCCGGTGATATTTTGGGGAGGGGTTCACAGTTTGGCGACTCTGCTGGGGAATATTATGTAATCATTTTGCATAAAAGTGGACTACAATTGTTGTAAAAAAACTAACCGGCCTTTCTTTAAGGTATTATTTTATTATGCTTTGTTTTGCAGGGTACCCTAATACGAATCAAGTGTTCTTTCCTTAAGAATACTTGATAAATCCGGACTTAATGGAAAAATGTGATTAAGACATTAAAACTTGTTGATTTATTTGCACGATTGAGAATCCTTTTCTCCATTGCATAAAAAATGAACTTCAAATGAATTTCTTCTCTTTCTGTTCAAACTTCTGAGTCTGGATAGCAAGTAGCGCTGATCGGCAGGTCTCTTTGATTATGTCGACGGACAGCCAAAGCGTCCTCCCTGTTACCGCAAACCATCCCTAATCCTTTTGGGGGTGGCACATGAGTATGCGTACCGTTGGACCCACGCGAAACTCTTTGTTTCACATGTGGTTAGGTATATCCATACTCAAGGTTCAAGGGTCCCTTAATAAGCCGATTCTCTATTTGTGTCATAGCCTATAGAACCTATCCTTTAGGACTATATGCACCCAATGGTACGAATCATCTCATTAAAATAAATTATGACGTGTTGTTGTGCGCATTCATGACATACCATAAGCATTAAAAAAAAAAAAAAACAGAGAGAAGAGAGTGGATGGACACAAAAATATCCTTCTGTTTGTCAGTCATGTACAGTTGGACAAAGAGTCAGTCTATCTCATATCAGTTACTCTGACACACAATACCGCCCACTATACCCTAATGCCATTACCCTTACGCTTACAGGTACCCCCTGTTCAAGTGTCAGCTACACCTATAGTGCTATCACCGACCTCACCAACTTCAACTGCACCAATGGCATCACTAGCTGACATCCAAACTCTCATGGAACAAATGGAAGCCAGAATACAAGCTAGGATGAATGAGGCATTGGCTGCCCAAAGAGCCTCCCTATTAGCTGAACTTAGTAGTGGTAATGGAAATGGGCTTCGGTTGGGGGAAACGGTCATGCTACCTCCAGTCAAGGACCCGGTGCTGCATCTGCATCCTCAAATCCTGTCCCTAACTTGGATGACGTGCCTTCCAAACTACTTCTGAATTGGAAGCTCAGAAAATGAGAAAAAAACTTGAATTGTTGGAAAGGTCTGTTACCGCCCTTAAAACACACAAAGAAGTGGTGGACATGGACTCCTTGTCTCTGTTCCCCGAAGCAAGGCTACCAACCAAGTTCAAAATGCCAAACATGGACAAATTTGATGGAACTACTTGTCCTAAAACTCATTTGAAAATGTATGTGGGTGCCCTTAACCCATTTGGATTGAGCAGCGAGCTCCTTGCTCAGTTGTTCCAACAATCTCTCACCGGTGCTGCATTAAGATGGTTTGTCAGTCTAGACCGATCTAAGATGAAGACTTGGGAGGACATCTGTAATGCATTCAACTCACAGTATCATTACAATATGGAAGTGGATGTAACCCGAAGAGAGCTAGAAACCACTAAACAAAGGAACAATGAACCTTTCTCCTCGTTCCTTACGAGGTGGAGAGCCAAGGCCGCCCAAATGATTAACCGACCTTCTGAGCAAGAACAGGTGGACATAATAATAAAGAATCTACAGCCTGTCTACCAACACCAACTACAAACTCAATACCTACCATCGTTCCAGTCGCTCATTGCCACTGCTACGAAGGTAGAAGATTTACTTCAAATGGGACAATTGAAAGAAGACCCGGGGACCTCGAGATACAAAAAACCTAGCCAGCCCGGAAAGGTCCACGAAGTGGCAAGCATCACCCCCACAAATCCTTTACGTGTGGGAAATATGGGAAACATGCGAAATGGCAGTCAGTCAAGAAGAACATACACTAATCTCGGGATGCCAGTCCTTTTGGTATTTCGAGAAGCTGTCAAAGCAAACTACATCAAACCTTTGGAGGCAAGGCCACCACCCAACCCCTTACCAAGGAATTTCAAAGCCAATGAATACTGTGAGTACCACCAAGCACATGGGCATAAGACTGAAGCATGTTGGACGCTTAAGAACCGCATCCAAGACTTGGTAGACAACGGTTCAATTATTCCGAGAAGCAAACCCAACATTAACACTAATCCCTTGCCAAACCATGGGGTAAATGCTATTGTTTCTGACCAGGAATTGATAGATCCTTTCGACCTATTCCTAGGGATGAATGAAATCTGTGTCCTAGATCTGAATGACCTGACTGAGGAACTCGATGCTATAACCAGGAGCGGGAGACAATATGAACCATTAGTCTTGGACAAAGTCTCACATAACCCTTACCAAAGGACTGATGAACCAAAGGAAGATCCAGTGCTCTCACAGTTGAAAAAGACACAAGCTAGGGTTTCGATTTGGGAACTTCTAGCATCCTCCTTTCCTCATCGCCAAGCTCTTTGCAAGGCTTTGAGTCAACTTCAAACATCGGTGGAAGTCAGCCCTGAAGTATTGGTATCCACACTCACCCAATCATCAAAGGTGCAAAGCATCGGATTTTCTGAGGATGACTTACCCAAGGAGGGAGATAGTCACAACGATGCCCTTTACATCACTGTTCAGACCAGAGATAAAACTGTGCCCATGGTTCTCATTGATAATGGGTCAGCACTGAACGTTTGCCCACTAAAGGTGGCAAGCTGCCTGGGATTGGAAGAAACAGATTTTATTCCGTCCGACCAGATAGTGAAAGCATATGACAGCACCCGGAGAGAAGTATTGGGGGTTGTTACACTAAAATTAGTGATTGGGCCAACCATAATGGAGGTACCGTTCCAAGTCATTGATGTGCCCACCAGTTTCAACCTGCTATTAGGGCGGCCATGGATACATCACACCAAAGCAGTACCTTCCTCTTTGCACCAAAAGGTCAAATTCCCCTACGAAGGTAAGATTATAACGGTTCAAGGAGATGATTACAGTCAGCTCAAGAAAACCAAGGGCCAGCCCCTCTTTGAGGTCAACCCCGAAAATGCCAATTTTCCCCTCTCGGGATTTGAATATGACACTGTGCAGTTCATAGAAGGAAAGGCTGCGAACTCCCGAATTCTCTTTGATTTTGGGACAGTACAAATAAACTGCATAGTTCCTTTGATGCTAAAGATGTCCTACCTGCCAGGAATGAATATGGCAAGATCCGGGAAGAAATACCCCACGCTGCAAGCTTGGGAATGTCCAGTGAATGAAGGGACTTTCGGGCTAGGTTATCAGCCTACTAATGAAGACCGTGCTGAGAAAACCAGAAGAGGAAAGAAGAAAAGCATACAGATGCCATCACATTTTTTGACTCTGAATAGTCACTTTTGCAAATCGGGAGAGACGATTCCTTATCGTAGCTTCCAAGAACCGTTTTACTGCCCGGCAGCTAAGAAGATGCTACCTGGGTTAGAAATATTCTCTGATGTCTGGGGTAACGAGCCTGAAATAGTGACTGAACTGGAAGTGGAAGACTTCATGCAGCCTAGTCTCTTTGATGAAGTTGCAGTCATTACAGGAAATGATGGGGACCAAGACCTGCTGAGCCTGATCAAGCCAAAAGAAGGGCCTCTCACCAACTGGTACGCCGAGGAGGAGCGCACTGCTGATATACCCCCTCCCGAGTCAAACCTAGAGTCAAAATCTGTAATCAAGTCCTGTACTGAGTCTGAGTCTGACCCCGAGTCTGAAACCGAGTCAGAGTCCAGTTCCAGTCCTGAGTCGTCTGTGTCAGATTTTGAAAATCCAGATTTCAAGTTTGATGTAATTTTTGAAGATGATTCTGTCATTATCAATAAAGGCTTGCAAATTATTGACTACCCCGCATGTCTATCTTTCCAAGCATTTCCAAGCAAAAATAATGAAAAAGAAATAAATGAAATGAAAAATGATAAAGAAAAAATAATAATTGGCAAAGAAGAAAATGAACATACATACATTGCATCTGACTGTGTGAACAGGGAACAGATCAGTGAATGCTTAAAGAAGTTTGCCGATTGCTTCATGTGGAAGGCAAGTGACATCACGGGAATTGACCCAGCAATAGCGGTGCACAAGATTCCAGTATACCTCGAGGCCAAGCCAGTAAAACAGAAGCTAAGAAGGCTGAAAACAGAATGGTCCTTGAAAATCAAGGAGGAAGTAGCCAAGCAACTGGAGAACAAGTTCATAGAACCCATTGCTTACCCAACATGGTTAGCAAATATTGTGCCGGTGCCGAAGAAAGATGGCAAAGTCAGAATGTGTGTGGACTATCGGGATTTAAATAAGGCATGTCCGAAGGACGACTTCCCCCTGCCGCATATTGACTTGTTAGTGGACCGAATGGCGGGACACGAGATGGTCTCCTTGACCGATCTCGCTGTCGGGTACAATCAAATAATGATGCATGTGCCAGACAAAGAGAAAACGGCGTTCATCACGGAATGGGGAACCTACTGCTACAGAGTTATGCCTTTTGGGCTTAAAAATGCCGGGGCAACCTATCAAAGAATGGCGACAGCCATCTTCCATGACATGATTCATGAAGAAGTAGAAGTGTACGTGGACGATATGGTTGTTAAATCAAAAACAGCTGAAGAGCATACAATAGCACTTGAGAAGTTCTTCCTTAGACTTCAAAAGTACAATTTAAAGCTCAACCCGGCAAAATGTCTGTTTGGAGCTACATCCGGAGTATTTCTGGGGCATATGGTCAGCCGAAAGGGCATAGAGATTGACCCTTCAAAAGCCAAAGCCATTCTGGAAATGCCAGCACCAAGAACGGAAAAGGAAGTTCGAGGTTTCCTGGGAAGGCTACAGTACACCAGCCGGTTCATCAATCAATTGGCCGATACTTGTAGTCCGATTTTCAAATTGCTCAGGAAAGGAGTAGCTGTAAAATGGAATGAGGATTGTCAAAAAGCTTTCGACCAAGTCAAGCAATATCTGTTATCCCCGCCAGTTTTACAGCCACCAAGGCTAGGAAAGCCTTTGCTGTTGTACCTATCAGTGACAGAAGAAGCGATGGGTGCAATGTTAGCTCAACAAGCGGAAGATACAAGGGTAGAAAATGCCGTGTATTACCTTAGCAAGAGGATGCTAGAATACGAGCTAAAATACAATAAAGTAGAGAAGTTGTGTCTGGCTCTAGTCTGGGCCTGTACCAAGCTACAGCACTACCTCTCGTCTTACACTACGTACGTTATTTCTGAGTCGAACCCCTTGAAATTCCTTATGGAGAGGCCGGTTCTTGACTGTAAGATGGCAAAGTGGGTATCAGTACTTGCAGCCTATGACCTAAAGTTTGTACAACGGAAGGCCGTGAAAGGCGGTGCTTTAGCTGATCAATTAGCTGAATTACCGGTCAGAGACAAAATGCTGGAAGTGGAATTTCCTGATGAAGATTTGTTAAGCTTAGAAAGTGAAGTCTGGGAGATGTACTTCGATGGAGCTTCGAATTATCATGGAAATGGGGTTGGAGTTGTATTCAAAACTCCTTGTGGAGAATACATCCCAATCGCAGTCAAATTGGATTTCAACTGCACTAACAATGAAGCCGAGTATGAAGCTTGCATAAGGGGGTTAGAAGCAGCCCTAGAAAAAGAAGTAAAAGTCCTCAAGGTTTTCGGGGATTCCAATTTGATAATTTCTCAAGCCTTGAGAAAATGGAAAATTAAAGAAGAGCGTTTGGTTCCTTACCTACAACGTTTGGACGAATTGGCCCAGCAATTTGAAGATTTATCCTTCCACTACTTACCGCGAGCCAAGAATCAGTTCGCTGATGCTCTGGCTACTCTGGCCTCCATGGTCAACGTGGGAGGAGACCAAGTCATTCGACCTCTCACTGTTCGGCTATAGAAACAGCCAGCACATGTCATGAATTTGGTGGATGACAAGCCCTGGTACTGGGATATACAGATTTATCTTCAGAATGAAACTTACCCGGAGGGATCTACCAAGACTGATCAACGAACATTGAGGCAGTTAGCATCCGGATACTGCCTTACTGGGGGAGTTCTGTATAAGAGGAGTTCGAATGGCCTGCACCTAAGGTGCGTGGACGAGGGAGAAGCTCAAGCCATCATGGGTTCCTTACATAATGGGGAATCTGGCCCGCATATGCACGGGATAGCCTTGGCTCGTAAAATCGCAAACCTAGGTTATTACTGGTCAACTATGACTGCAGGTTGCGTGAGGCACGCGCAGAAGTGCCATAAATGTCAAATCTTCGCTAAGTTGCAAAAACAGCCTCCGGTCAATTTGAATCCTATTGCTTCTCCATGGCCCTTCGCAACTTGGGGCATAGACGTGATCGGAAAAATCCACCCGAAGGCCTCTAACGGTCATCAATTCATCCTGGTTGCTGTAGATTATTTCACTAAGTGGATCGAGGCAGCCTCTTATTCAGTTCTAAATGCCAAGAATGCAGCACAGTTCGTTCGTACTAACATCCTTTGTCGGTACGGAACGCCTTTCGAGATCATCACAGATAATGGGTCTCACTTTCAGAGTGCATTTTCTAATTTGTTGAAAGAAACGAGAATTCAACATCATAAGTCCTCGCCCTATCGTCCACAAACAAATGGAGCTGTAGAAGCCGCGAATAAGGCCATAAAAGTCATTCTGCAGAAGACGGCTAAAAAGCACAAAGCTTGGCACGAACAGCTACCAAATGCCTTATGGGGATACAGGACTTCAATTAGAACACCCACCGGAGCAACTCCGTATTCGTTGGTATATGGTATGGAAGCAGTATTGCCTATTGAGCTGGAAGTTCAGTCAGCAAGGGTTATCCAAGAAAGTCAGATCAGCGAAGCAGATTGGGTGAAGAATTATCATTTGCAACTTTTGGGTATGGATGAAAAGCGGTTGAAAGCAATCCACCAAACCCAAGTCTACCAAAGAAGAATGGCACGGCATTTTAATAAGAAGGTCAAAGACCGAAAACTAGAAGAAGGTTGTTTGGTTCTGAAGGAAATTAGGCAGCCAATTCAAGATCCACGTGGGAAGTTTCGTCCTCATTGGGCTGGCCCCTATGTGTTGAAGAAAGTATTATCCGGCGGAGCCGTCATTTTAACTGATTTGGATGGTTTAGAATTTGCAAATCCATGTAATTTAGATCAGTTAAAGAGATATTTTGTATAAGCATTGCATAATGTAAAATGAACTACATTAGACCTGATTCTCTTCGAAAAAAAAAAAGAAATTACATATCGGAGATATGTAGGCAGCCCTCATTGGGCACGGTCTAAACATTAATAAAAATCATCATTTCATCATTCTTTCTTCTTTGCTAATAAAAAAAATAAACAAAAAAAAAATAATAAAAAAAATAAAATATAATAAAAAAAAAAAAAAACAAAGAAAAACCCGCTAAGTCGAAAACCCGAAAGGGCGGCTTAGGCAAAAATCGGGGCCCGCTAAGTTGAAAACCCGAAAAGGGCGGCTTAGGCAAAAGTGGGTAGCTCGCTAAGTCGAAAACCCGAAAGGGCGGCTTAGGCAAAAATCAGCGCTCGAATAAATGAAGTTGGAAAATGCTTGGAAAGCTCAATGACATGCCCAATTGAAAGCAATAAAGTCAAACAATCCCAAGTCAAGCAGAAAACTAAAGAGACCAAAGTCCAAATCCAAAGGAACATACATCCAAAAATCCAGTGCCAAAACACCAAAATCCACACCCAAGGTCCCCAACAAAAAGTCAAAAGAGTCAAAGCAAATCCAATCCGAAGCCAAAATCCCAAATAAAAAAAAAAAAAGAAGACAAAAGAGTCAAAACAAACCCAAAACATCAAAACCCAGAAAGCCCATAAAGTCTAGGTGGCCCGTCGCCTCCGAGGGGCGACGTCTTCCGAGTCATCCCTAACTATTGAGCTCTCTCCAAAATCACCTATCTGGGGAGCCAACAGAATCTCCTCATCTGTCCCAGCCTCGTTACCAGCGTCAGCCTGAGTCCAGCCTTCAAGTACACTCAGCAGTGCATTCCTCCTCAGCCTCTCAACCGGCCAGACAATGGTCATGAACCAGGACCGGTCCTCAGGAGAAGTCTGAACACTAGTAGGATTAGGTGAAGGTCTAACCATATGATGGTCCCTAACCCAGGTCCTAAGGACAGCTCGGGTAACTCCCGGAGTGATGGCTGAATCAACTAGAGAATCATCCATGGTCGGAACAGTCTGATCTATCCCCATCTGTCT
>NW_028322528.1:0-31454 GCF_041381405.1 Jatropha curcas | reverse complement strand
CCTTTCATTTTACTTGGAATGTCTGAAGTTGAATATCTTGGTTTTACTATGGTTTGAATAATTGGTTTAGATTCATTATCTTTGTATTTAGGATAAATCACAGAAGGTATGGAGGAACTAGGTTTATCATTTTCATCTGTTGTACAGAGGAAGATGACCCTGTATACCTCATACTTTGACTGCGATTAAATTTTAAAGTTACTTTACCATCTTCAAATTGTTCAATTTTTTGCAAATTCACGTTTGGTTTTATTTGATCAATAACTGGAGGAGGTACAACCCCTTCTAAAATCCATTCATCTGGAAGTGTTATATCTTTCCATTGGATGGTTTTAGGAATTACTGTGTTTGTTTAGTCAAGTCTGTTTGAAGAAATCTTGTTTCACCAATTTTAGGTTGTAATTTATATTTTGTACCAAAAGCTGAATTCATTGCTTTATAATGAATTTTATAAATTAAAGCTATAGGAATCGATCCTTGCTTCATTTTATAATTATGAGTTTTAATTTCCAACACTATACTTTCTAAAATGTTTAAATCATTTAATGAGACAGTCATATCTGGATAGATCTCAAAGGAGATCGGTCCTTCACTTAAGCTAGTCTCAACTGATCCTAATAAAGAATCTTGAAAATTTAAAAATCTAGCATCTCTTACTACGGCAAGAATACTAGTATTTAATCCTTCTCTGGTTAAAGGTTTTATTCCTACTTGAATTAATCCTATATGTATATATTTATTTTTTACTTTTATGATGTTGCAAAGTTTTAGAAGACAAAAGAGTTATCCTTTCAAAAGGTTTACTTAATTGAAAATCTCTTTCTTCTGTTTTAATAACATAATCAGTTTTAAATAAATTAAATTTAGAAATTTTATAAATTTGTTCTTTATCCACTTTAGGAATTTCCCATTCATCAATAGCTTTACTAAAATCTTGTAAAATTAATTCATTTCTATTTATTACCCTTTTAATTTCGGAGTTATCTGAGTCTTCAGATTTATTACTACTAGCCGATTCTACATAATAAAGGATCCATTTTATAGATAGCATAGATTTTAAAGCCCTGTTAAAGGCTTATGATACGGCTACTCTGTCTCAACGGTAGACAGTAAAGAGCTATCAAATCCGTTAATGGCTGTGGATTTGCCAAAAATCCAATTCAATTTAACTAGTAAAATACTGTAATGGTTTTCAACCCATTTGTATCCTTATGGTTAAAGGATGATCCACCAGTATCATTCCTTGGCCCATTGTAAAGGTCATTATAAAACCCATCCTCGAAGAATAGGGCTGGCCATTCTTTTCGCCCTGGGTATATTATAGGTATATTAGTCAAGCCCAATAAAATAGGCCCAAATGGTCTCAATAATATTTTGCATAAAAAGATAAAATTATATTATCATCATCACCTTCACCTTCACATGGCGATAGTGCAATTCATGATGATATTCCATTATTACAGTCAAAAGATAAAAGAAAAATGAAAAGAAAAGAAAAGTGAAAATAAAAAGAAAAGTAAAAAGAAGGACAGCTCATTGTCCTCATCTTCTTGTAAAAGGCAGAAGGAACCTAATTCCTTCAACTCATTATTTTTGTAAAAACGACAACGCATCATCAAACTGATCATATGGCAGACCAAAGACTATTCATACACAGTAAAGGGCAACCACTATTCAGCACAGTAAAGGCCAAGCTACTATTCCAACAGTAGAAGCCAGGTTACTATTATCAACAGAAAAAGTCAGACACAGTGGCAAACAACCCACTGTTCATCCACAGTAAAAGCAAGATTCCGTGACAAACATGTCACTGTTCATCAACAGTAAAAAGGCAAACAGTAAAGATTCGGTGGCAGACCAAACACTGTTCACCTACAGTAAAAAGCAAATAGTATAGATTCTTTAAAATTTCTATATAAGAGAGCCTCTCCTCTTTGTGAAGGCATTGTCCAATTATAGGCAATCCTAAGCCCAAAAGCTTAGTTAGTAAACTCTCTCCTCTCTTTCCAACGTCCACTGTAAGGATTCAAGGTTAGAGATTCTTTAAACTTTGTAAGTCTAATCTTTTAAATTTTGTATATGTCTTTCAATTTTGTAAATCAAATTTAATTTTTGTAATTAAATAAAGTTTTATATTTTCAATATAAATTGCTACTTCTTAAAGCCCTGTTAAAGGCTTTCTTCTCTTCTCCCTCCACACTCTGACTTAATTCTGGGGATCCCAGGTTAAGGTTGCAGGAACCCTAAACCTTTAAAATTGTTCTTGCGTAAAATTGTATGTTGTATAAGTATGCTCTGTGGTTGCACCTTAGTGTGATCTTCCACATCAGAAAATTGTAAATTTGTATGTTGATTCTGAAGTAAAATTCATTATTGTTTAAAACTGATCATCATCTTTTATATTCATTTATCCTCGTTTCAAAAGATTCAGATCTTGCAACGGTCCTAGTCGCTTTTGTTGGTATCAGAGCCTGTCATTCAAATACTATTACTGAACTATACATTGTGGTTTCCAATTGAGATATCAGATACAGTAACTGGCCTATTTTTGAACCCGTTTGTAAGTCCCGCTGGTTAAGGGCAGTGAAGGGTATAACCTGGCCGACCTCTTGAGATATCATAACATAGAACCTCTAATGTCTAGTATACCCAATAGTCTGCGAATGGATGAATCTACTGTTCATCCACAGTACTGTAATGGTTTTCTTAAAGCCCTGTTTAAGTCAGTGCGTATATTTTGATAAAAATTTATTTGATTTTGAAATTGAAGTTGAGGATGGTTATAATCATAATAATCCTTGGCAAATTATAAAAAATTATTATCCTGAGAATTGGTTTTTTATGCCAACAGACTTGTCAAAACCTCAGGCCTATTATAATAATATATTATTAGATACTGAATCAGTAAACATCAAACATACTTTTGATAAAAATGGAATAATTTCTTACTCTTCTATAAAAATAAAACGCGTCATCCATCCTAAGGATTGGCCCGTATCTTCTTTAGTAACGCCAGTAAAATTTAAAGGATTACATAAATATAATATGAGTTATAATTATTTTGATTATAAAAAAGCGTGGGATACGATATTTTGTCTTCAAAATCCCACCACTACTCATTCATGGTTAATATATTTTGATCAAAATATACGCACTGACTTAAAAATCCCAAATTGGTTTAAACGATGGTGGCAATTTAAAGGACTTTCAGAGGAAATCATTCCTCATGATATCCATTATTTGTACCAGTTCTTTAAAACCCATTATAAACCTAAACCTGAAGAAGTTCATATTCCTTCTTTGATGTATTATTGTATGACCTTCTTCACTCCATGGGTATATCAATGGTATTTTGATTATCAGTATGTTCCAGGAAGCCAAATTCCCATGATAATAAAAAGACATAAAATAAAATGGTGGGGATCATTCAAGAAGTCCACCACTGAACATAAAATTAGTCAATGGATCCGCAATAAATTATCCAGCCCATCTAAACCAGCTTTAACCTATGCCCATACATTAGCTATTCAGGATAACCCCCAGTTTGGTATCCAAAAAGCCCAATGTCAGGCCCGGTTAGCTGCAGCCAAAACAGCAGAAGAATATAGATTGATCTGTCAAGAGATGTCTGAACAACTCTCAACCAGTTCAAATCAGCCCATAAAACCATCCACCAGTAAAGCCCAAAGTGCATCCTCCAGTAAATCTTCAAACACTACACACCATAAAGGCAAGGGTAAAATCGTTTTACCATCATCCTCATCATCTAGTTCATCTAGTGACGAAAGTGATGACAGCGATATCATAAAAATCCAAAGTAAAGCAGGTAAAAAAGAAAAAGAAAGAAAAAAGAAGTTAAAACAGAAAGAAAAAATAAAAAGAAAAGAAAAGCTAAAAAAGAAAAAGAAGGACACATCATCGTCCTCATCTTATTCTGAATCATTGTAAAAGGCAGAAGGAACCTTATTCCTTCACTCTTTGTAAAACACCCAATCAAAGCGGCACACAAGTTTTTAGTAAAAGGCCAACTTAGCAATAGTAAAAGCTCGGCACAGCCAAAATCAACTCAGCAACAGTAAAAGTCCACTCGCCAACAGTAAAGGTCAACTTGGCACAGTAAAAGCAAACAGTAGAGATTCTCCGACAGAGACTACTGTTCACCAACAGTAAAAGCAAATAGTAGAGATTCTCCGACAGAGACTACTGTTCACCAACAGTAAAAGCAAACAGTAGAGATTCTTCGACAGAGACTACTGTTCACCAACAGTAAAAGCAAACAGTAGAGATTCTTCGACAGAGACTACTGTTCACCAACAGTAAAAGTAAATAGTAAAGATTCCAAAATTTTTATTTAAGGGAGCCTTTTCCCCTTGTGAAGGCATCGGAGGTAAACACCTAAAATAGGATATATTTCAACTTAGGCGTAGTTATTCTCTCCCTAAACTATCTCCCTCCTTTCCCAGTTCGGTTGTAAAGGATTCAAGTGTTGAAAGTCTTAAAATTCTTGTAAGTTAAAACTAGTTTAAGTTTATCATTTAAAGTTTAAATTTTGTATTTAAATATTGTAATACTATTTTGTTATTTCAATTATTTATTTTAGTTAATATAAATTGCTACTTTTAAAGCCCTGTTAAAGGCTTCATTCTCTTCTCCCTCCACACTCTGACTTAGTTCTGGGGAACCCAGGCTAAGGTTGCAGGAACCCTAAACCTTAATTAAAATAAAATCAATTAAAATTGGTTGAATTAATTGATAAATATTAAATTTATTTGTGATTTGTATGTTGTATATAAGTATGCTCTGTGGTTGCACCTTAGTGTGATCTTCCACATCAGAAATATCATTCTTGTATGTTTATAAATAAATACTATTAAAATTAAAAATCTTTGGTATATCAGCTGGAAACACATAACCTCCTGGTGTTTATCATTGCACTTGATAAACAAGGGAAACCTTGTGCTACAACGCTACGTACCAAGAAAATAGTAATGATTTGTATGATTATAAATCCTATTGATAATAGTATATTATTTGACATATATATTAATGATATCTTGATTAATATGTATATTGATAATGATCGTTGTTTAGTTCATGCTTATATAGGTTTTAATATGTATGAAATGTTCATTAATTTATAAATATTAAAATCAACTTAATATCTGAATCTGAGTAATTAAACGGTCCTTTTTCTCTTTTGTTGGTATCAGAGCCAAAGGATTTAGAACTGCTAAACGATATACATATAAAGTCTCCAATTTATTAATATATCATAGGTTATCTTGATATGGTTCAACTGAACTATACACCTAGGTTATCCATGTGAGATATCAGATACAGTAAGTGGCCTATTTTTGAACCCGTGTGTAAGTCCCGATTGGTAGGGCAGTTGAAGGGTATAACTTGGCCGAATTCTTGAGATATCATAACCGGATTCCTTTGGTGTTTAGTATAACCGGACCACTGTCATTAAAATCTATGCTATCTAATAAAATGGATCCTTTATTATGTAGATCGGCTAGTAGTAATAAATCTGAAGACTCAGATAACTCCGAAATTAAAAGGGTAATAAATAGAAATGAATTAATTTTACAAGATTTTAGTAAAGCTATTGATGAATGGGAAATTCCTAAAGTGGATAAAGAACAAATTTATAAAATTTCTAAATTTAATTTATTTAAAACTGATTATGTTATTAAAACAGAAGAAAGAGATTTTTAATTAAGTAAACCTTTTGAAAGGATAACTCTTTTGTCTTCTAAAACTTTGCAACATCATAAAAGTAAAAAATATAAATATATACATATAGGATTAATTCAAGTAGGAATAAAACCTTTAACCAGAGAAGGATTAAATACTAGTATTCTTGCCGTAGTAAGAGATGCTAGATTTTTAAATTTTCAAGATTCTTTATTAGGATCAGTTGAGACTAGCTTAAGTGAAGGACCGATCTCTTTTGAGATCTATCCAGATATGACTGTCTCATTAAATGATTTAAACATTTTAGAAAGTATAGTGTTGGAAATTAAAACTCATAATTATAAAATGAAGCAAGGATCGATTCCTATAGCTTTAATTTATAAAATTCATTATAAAGCAATGAATTCAGCTTTTGGTACAAAATATAAATTACAACCTAAAATTGGTGAAACAAGATTTCTTCAAACAGACTTGACTAAAACAAACACAGTAATTCCTAAAACCATCCAATGGAAAGATATAACACTTCCAGATGAATGGATTTTAGAAGGGGTTGTACCTCCTCCAGTTATTGATCAAATAAAACCAAACGTGAATTTGCAAAAAATTGAACAATTTGAAGATGGTAAAGTAACTTTAAAATTTAATCGCAGTCAAAGTATGAGGTATACAGGGTCATCTTCCTCTGTTACAACAGATGAAAATGATAAACCTAGTTCCTCCATACCTTCTGTGATTTATGCTAAATACAAAGATAATGAATCTAAACCAATTATTCAAACCATAGTAAAACCAAGATATTCAACTTCAGACATTCCAAGTAAAATGAAAGGTGTTGATTATAGTAATTCTATACCACAGGCAGTTTATAATCCTGTAGATAATTATGTAAATCAACAGTCAACCTTAGTCAATTCACCTGCATCACCAACAGCTTCAGCTATCACTGAAAATGTTAGTGATATAAATAGAGAATTAAATGTTCTTAGTAAAATAGATATTGAGAAAAGTTTGATAAAAGAAATATCTAAAACTAAAAATTTACTTAAAATGAAAAAGATATTAAAAATTTACACTTTTGAAGAACTAAAATATGACTATTTAGAATATAAAATAAATAATCAAACTGAAATTAATTTCTTTGATTGGTATAAATTAATTAAAGAAAATAAATCTGAAAAAGATTTAAACCTTATAACAATTAGAGATAGAAGACCTGAATGGATAGTAAATGAACAAACCATAAAAAGTGATTTTCCTCCTAAAACAATTAGTAAATTAAAATATCAAGACAATGAAATTATTTGTGCACCTTATAAAATTGCTCAAGATAATGATGTAAATAAAAAGGTAATTGAACAAAATAACTTTAGTAATGCAAGTTTAATTTGTTTAAACTCACAATTAAAACGTATAGAACATATGCTCGAAGATAAACCTTTAGTTATGGAAAATATAAAAGGTAAAGAAATAGTAAAATCTCATATGTTTAAGCCTTACCAAATTTCTCAGTCAAGTAAAAAAGAATTTGTAAATAAATTAAAAGATCAATTAAGTAGACTTCAGGTTAGTTCTGCAACTATTCAACAAGTAGCTCCTGACACTCCTCAAGCATCTGTAAATATGATAGAAGAAAACACCAACTCTGATGTTAGTGAACCTGACTCAGAAAATATTAAACAATTTGAAATCAATCCTATAAATCATCATAGAGAAATAGTAAATAGAGCACCAGACTTAGGAATTGTTGATAAACCTAATACTATATCTCAATTTAAATATAATGCTTCAACAATTTATGAATGGAACATAGATGGTTTAAGTGAATATAATATCTTAAGTATTTTACAACAAATGACAATGGCTGCAAATGCTTATAAAACACAGTCAATCATTTCTGATAAAGCTATAGCAGAAATCTTAATTGCTGGATTTACTAGCCAACTTAAAGGATGGTGGGATTATCATCTCACTGACCAACAACATTTAGAAATCCTAAATTCAATTCAAATATATGATGAAGGTGAACCTATATATGATGAAAATGGTGAAGTAATTCAAGATGCAGTGAATTATGAGTTTAAACCTTGTAGATAAATACGTGGGCTCTAGTGCTGGTCTGGCCTACAGAAACGAGTCGTGACAGATTGTTAATAATGATAGTTTCATTGATACTTTTACAAATGATTATTACATATGACTTATAATTGAGTGTAGAAACATATTTGTGATGAACTCCAACAACAACTTGAATAAGAAAGTACATGTCTTGCATAGCAGTGTTATTAGGTGTAACTATTAATCACAAAATCCTTAATAGTAGAAAAAATCCACGGTTTTATCAGGATAAACCACCACCTTTTGCTAACTTTAATATTATTAAGAAATGACTCGGTTTCATTAAAAAGCAAGTGTTGGAATCCAACCGCGGATATAATTAGGAGTAAGTGAAGAAATAAGGCTCTTATAGTTATTAGAAAGAGGAGGTGATAAATCATAAATATTTGCAATTTCATATATACATACATACAATATATATATATATATATATATATATATATATATATATATATATATATATGGGATGTTTATATTTGTTGTAGTGAATTATGAGTTTACAGAAACGGGTCGTGACAGATTGCTAGTAATGATAGTTTCATTGATACTTTTACAAATGATTGTTACATATGACTTATAATTGAGTGTAGAAACATATTCGTGATGAACTCCAACAACAACTTGAATAAGAAAGTACATGTCTTGCATAGCAGTGTTATTAGGTGTAACAATTAATCACAAAATCCTTAATAGTAGAAAAAATCCTCGGTTTTATCAGGATAAACCACCACCTTTTGCTAACTTTAATATTATTAAGAAATGACTCGGTTTCATTAAAAAGCAAGTGTTGGAATCCAACCGCAGATATAATTAGGAGTAAGTGAAGAAAGAAGGCTCTTATAGTTATTAGAAAGAGGAGGTGATAAATCATAAATATTTGCTATTTCATATATATATATATATATATATATATATATATATATATATATATATGGGATGTTTATATTTGTTGTAGTGAATTATGAGTTTAAACCTTGTAGATAAATACGTGGGCTCCAGTGTTGGTCTGGCTTACAGAAACGGGTCGTGACAGATTGCTAGCAATGATAGTTTCATTGATACTTTTACAAATGATTATTACATATGACTTATAATTGAGTGTAGAAACATATTCGTGATGAACTCCAACAACAACTTGAATAAGAAGGTACATGTCTTGCATAGCAGTGTTATTAGGTGTAACAATTAATCACAAAATCTTTAATAGTAGAAAAAATCTTTGGTTTTATCAGGATAAACCACCACCTTTTGCTAACTTTAATATTATTAAGAAATGACTCGGTTTCATTAAAAAGCAAGTGTTGGAATCCAACCGCGGATATAATTAGGAGTAAGTGAAGAAATAAGGCTCTTATAGTTATTAGAAAGAGGAGGTGATAAATCATAAATATTTGCTATTTCATATATACATACATACATACAAATATATATATATATATATATATATATATATATATATATATATATATATATGGGATGTTTATATTTGTTGTAGTAAATTATGAGTTTAAACCTTGTAGATAAATACGTCGGCTCTAGTGCTGGTCTGGCCTACAGAAACGGGTCGTGACAGATTGCTAGTAATGATAGTTTCATTGATACTTTTACAAATGATTATTACATATGACTTATAATTGAGTGTAGAAACATATTCGTGATGAACTCCAACAACAACTTGAATAAGAAAGTACATGTCTTGCATAGCAGTGTTATTAGGTGTAACTATTAATCACAAAATCCTTAATAGTAGAAAAAATCCTCGGTTTTATCAGGATAAACCACCACCTTTTGCTAACTTTAATATTATTAAGAAATGACTCGGTTTCATTAAAAAGCAAGTGTTGGAATCCAATAGCGGATATAATTAGGAGTAAGTGAAGAAATAAGGCTCTTATAGCTATTAGAAAGAGGAGGTGATAAATCATAAATATTTGCTATTTCATATATACATACATACAATATATATATAAAAGACTAAAACTAAAGTAGACTAAAGACTTAACAAGAAACAAAGACATTGAAAACTAAAAACTAACACGTTGATACATAGACTTAATGACTAAAGACTTTAAAAACGAACAAAATAAAGACTTTAATGACTTTGAATTAAAAAAGACTAAAGACTTATAAAAACAATGACTTATGACTTTGAAAACAATAATGACTAATGACTTTAAAGATTTATGCTTTTAATTTTTTATCGTATCTTTAAGACTTGATTTTAAATAAAGTCATATATATGTATAGCACTAAGATTATTACTAGGATTTAAATAAATACAGATACAAACATTTAAAGATAAATTATTACTGTGAACTAAAATACTATGATTAATTGGGTTTATATGAATACTTATATAATTCATTAAGTATGATTTTACTTCAGAATTAACATACAGTTTACACAATATTTCTGATGTGGAAGATCAGACTAAGCTGCATCCACAGAGCATACTTATAACAAATTTAATCAACAATTTAGCACAAAGGTTTAGGTTTCCTGTAACCTTAACCTGGGATCCCCAGAATTAAGTCAGAGTGTGGAGGGAGAAGAGAAAGGTGCCGTAAACACGGACTTATATTCGTAGCAGTTTAAAATAAAATACAAACTTTATTTAATTACAAAATACAAATACAAGATTTAAAACTTACAAGAGTTTTAGATTTAGACTTTCTCCAACTTGAACTCTTACAGCTTGAACTAGAAGCGAAGAAGGAGAGAGGGATTATGGTTAATAACTAAAACTAAACTTATCTAAACTTTTGCCTTCACAAGGGGAGAGGCTCCCTTAATATAGAAAAACAAAGAATCGTTCTTGTTTACTTTTACTGTTGATACCCATTATTCTGTCGGTCTCTGACTTTTACTGTAGAGGAATAATGCTTGGTCGGCCATTGGAGCTTGCCTTTTACTGTGAAGACATGTGAAGGAATAAGATTCCTTCTGCCTTTTAATCGGATGAGGACGAAGTGTCCTTTGTCTTTTTCTTTTCTTTTCTTTTCACTTTACTTTTTTGTTTTAACTTTGCTTTTCCTTTTTCTTTTTTGTCAGCTTTACTTTTTACTATTATTGATTGAAGAATATCATCATTGTTATCTTTACTTGAAACAAGAGAAGATGATGATGTTGACGAAGAGGATGAAGAAGAGGACGCCATATCTGCCCATTTGGCTTTGCCTTTAAGACTTGTTGACGCGTATTTTTTATGCCCCGCCTGATCCAATGATGATACGAGGATGAATGGGTCAATATCTAGAAGTCTTTTAATCCAAGAATTTAAACAAAAAAAATATATATATATATATAATAATAATAAATAATAAATAATAATAAATAAAAATAATAAAAAAAATAATAAAAATATTATAAAAAAAAAAAAAAAAGAAAAGAGGGTGCTACAGTGGCTAACGCGTGCTACAGTAGCTGTGCTACTGTAGCTGCACGTGCTACTGTAGCCCCGTATTAATAAAAAAATGGTCTGCTACAGTGCACTGCTACAGTGTTTTGTACTACACTGCTACAGTGCAATGCTACAGCACTGCTACAGTATTTTGTACTACACTGCTACAGTGCTTTTACACTGCTACAGTGTCCCAACCCCTATAATAACACACTCTCTCAACTCTCTCGCCCACTCTCTCTCGCCCTCTATCTCTCTCAACACTATACTACTCAAAAAATTATAATCTATAATTTTTACTATATTTCATAATACTCAAATTTCTCTCCTAAAAAATTCTTATGAATTAATTTGGAAGAGAAATTGCTATTAGATATTAATTTTAGGTGAATTAAAATATAAAAAGAGAGAAAATAACAAAAAAAATAAATATAAAAAAAATCACTTAAATCCTTGGATTTAAAGCTTTTAGGAGATAAAAAAGACATTTGATCCATTCACAACCCTCAATCTGAGTATCAGGTAATTTTCTTAACATTTTTTTACATATTCTTGTATTTTTATTATTTTTATGCTTTTAGTAATTTATGTTTCTTTAAATTATAGTCTATTTATATTTGGTAATTTTATATTTTCCTAAGTTATATTTTGTATTCTTTTTACGCACCGTTTATTACTATTTATCATACTGATTATATATTTATCCGTACGAATTTTATTATTTTTTTGGTTGAATGCAAAAATATAATTAAACTAAAAAATAAAAAATAAAAAATTAAAATATGAGTTAAATATTGATGTAATAATTATGTATGGTTTTATTTTATTAGTTTATGGATTTAATTTTTGGTTTTATTTTTATTAGTTTATGGATTTAATTTTTGATTCGACTTATATATATATATATATATTTTTGGATCCGGTTTGTTACCCGCCTTGAACCATAAGGCAAGAGCGGGTCTTTTATTATTTGATTTATTATTTTTGATTCGGTTTGTCGCCCGCCTTGAACCATAAGGCAAGAGCGGGTCTTTTATTTATTTGTTTTAATTGCTTTGGTTATTGTTTTATTTTGAATAATTGCTATGTGATAATTAGATTTGTTTGGGACGATTAAATAATTTTCCAAATAGGAACTCGGTCCGATTCATTTGGGTTGGGTATAAGTAAATAAATAATTTGGCTTTTCTAACTAAAATAAATTAGAAATCATAGGTTAATAGAGGCCGATTTTTCCGGGCGTCGGCTTCCAACGGGCCGGCGTACCCAATTCCCTTACCCAGAATCGCGTTGGTGCGCCTGACCAGTCTTTTAAAATAATTTGGCCTTAAAACAAAATTGGGTTTAAAATGAAGTCACTTTTTTTTAAAAAACGGTCCCATTGCCTAAACAATGGGTGGCGACTCAAAATTGTTTATAAGACCGATTTATCGGCACCGCATTCAAAATAAAAACATTTTATCAAAAACCACAAAAAGGATGTTTTCGGGTCCTTCGGGGGGATTTTCGGCGAAAACAGATTGGCGACTTCTCTTTTTTTTTTTTATCATATTTTTATTATTTTTTTTATTATTTTTATTTATTATTATTTATTATTTATTATTATTATTATATATATATATATATATTTTTTTTTGTTTAAATTCTTGGATTAAAAGACTTCTAGATATTGACCCATTCATCCTCGTATCATCATTGGATCAGGCGGGGCATAAAAAATACGCGTCAACAGTTTGCCCCCCCCACTTTATCATTAATTGTATAAGTGATTAATGTTAAAGTGGTCCATTGACGCGCCTTCAGTTTGGCAATCATCCTCAAGACTCGGTTTGATCGGTTTGAAAGATGTCGGGTTGATTTGATCATCTGGTCACCTTCTCAGCTCAGTTTGATCGGCTTTGTCGGCTCCCGTTGAATCTGTGAATGACTCCAAAGCTCGGTTTGATTGGCTTTGAAGACACCTCCGAGGCTCGGTTTGATCAGCCTGAAGGATTTGAATTTGAAAATCTGGTCACCTCCTCAGCTCGGTTTGATCGGCTTTGTCAGCTCCCGTTGAATCTGTGAATGACTCCAAAGCTCGGTTTGATTGGCTTTGAAGACACCTCCGAGGCTCGGTTTGATCGGCCTGAAGGATTTGAATTTGAAAATTTGGTCACCTCCTCAGCTCGGTTTGATCGACTTTGTCGGCTCCCGTTGAATCTATGAATGACTCCAAAACTCGGTTTGATTGGTTTTGAAGACACCTCCTCAGCTCAGTTTGATTGGCTTTAGAGGATTTTGTCGAATTTGTGATCTCTCTAAAGCTCGGTTTGATTGGCTTTGAAGACACCTCCGAGGCTCAGTTTGATCGGCCTGAAGGCTCCAGTTTCAAGGTTCTGTTGAATTGACCTGAAAACATTTTCAAAAGAAAGAGCAATCTCTTCAGCTCAGCATAGTCGGCTTCAGAGAATGTTTGAAAAGAGACCAAAGCACGGCGTAGTCGGCTTGGTTGTTTACTTCCTCAGCTCGGCGTAGTCGGCTTCAGAGAGTTTGAAAAGAGACCAAAGCACGGTGTAGTCGGCTTGGTTGTTTACTTCCTCGGCTCGGCATAGTCGGCTTCAGAGAGTTTGAAAACAGACCAAAGCACGGCATAGTCGGCTTTGTTGTTCACCTCTTTAGCTCGGTGTAGTCGACTTCAGGGGATTTTGAAAAGAATCCAAAGCACGGTTTGATCGGCTTTGTTGTCCACCTCCTCAGCTCAGTTTGATCAGCTAGGGAGGATTTTGTTGTTGAAAAGACCTGAAGGCTCCAGTCGGACTACTTTAGCGTTCTAAGCATTGGCAGTCATCTGGCCACGTTCAAGGGTTCTGTCGAGAAGAGCAATTTCTCCTCAGCTCAGTTTAATCGGCTTCGGAGTTTTTAGTATGGAGAATGTCTTGATCAGCTTCGCAATACACCATCACTGATCAAGAAAGGGACCCAGCTTCGCAATACATCATCACTGCTTGGTGGGACCTAACGGCTTTGAGAGACCATCACTGGTTGGTCATTGAGATTGTCCTGATCAGCTTCGCAATACATCATCACTAATCAGGAAAGGGATTGACTCGATCAACTTCGCAATACATCATCATTGACCGGGAGGAGAAAACCCAAACAGCTTCGCAATACATCATCACTGTTTGGAGGTTGAAATTGTTCTGATTAGCTTCGCAACACAACATCACTAATCAGGAAAGGGATTAACTCGATCAACTTCGCAATACATCATCATTGATCGGGATGAGAAAATCCAAACAGTTTCGCAATACATCATCACTGTTCGGTGGGACCTAACGGCTTTGAGAGACCATCACTGGTTGGTCATTGAGATTGTCCTGATCAGCTTCGCAATACATCATCACTAATCAGGAAAGGGATTGACTCGATCAACTTCGCAATACATCATCATTGACCGGGAGGAGAAAACCCAAACAGCTTCGCAATACATCATCACTGTTCGGAGGTTGAAATTGTTCTGATTAGCTTCGCAACACAACATCACTAATCAGGAAAGGGATTAACTCGATCAACTTCGCAATACATCATCATTGATCGGGATGAGAAAATCCAAACAGTTTCGCAATACATCATCACTGTTCGGTGGGGTCTAACGCCGGTTGACCTGAAACACTTTTCAAGAGAAAAGAAAGAGCAATCTCTGTGTACAAACAGATCTTGCCTTTTATTAACTATTGGGGCGTCACCTGCTTTGAGAAACCATCGTATTGACCTGAAAACATTTTCAAAAGAAAAGAGCAATTTCTGTGTACAAACAGATCTTGCCTTTATCAAATATTGGAGCATCACATGCCCCCATGCATTAGAAATCATAAACTTTGAAATTTGAAATTTTGCATCAGGACAAAAGATTTTATTTTTGCCCCCAGTCTGGAATTCCATCCTAGAACCAAAAATATTATCTTTTAAGATAACCTTGAAAATTTTATTGTTTGTTCATTGCAAAGAATTTTGCATTTCAGCAAAAACTGTCAAATTTTTATAGTTCTAGATTTTCAGGTATACCTTCCCTGATGCGGTGTTGAAAAAAGACTTACCTGGGGGTATCTGATGACTTTGCCTCCTGTGTGGCGAGTCGCACACTGACTCCAATTCGATTGATTTTTTTTTTTATGTTGCTTTATCCAGATGCCATTTGTCCATGAGCTGCATCTCCAGATGTTTTCCACCGCTATCCTTTTTTTTCGATTTGTTTTGTTCCTACACAGAGAAAACAAAACCATAGGGACAAAAAGGAGGTATTCCACTCACTTGCAGGAATGGTCCACCTTGTTAGTGCGGACATAAATGCACATATACTTTATTCCAAAATTGACAAAAGGCAATAAAATGAAAGCTAGAATTGACGCAAGAGAAGACTTACCGCTTTATTATTATTATTTTTTTTTTGATTGATTTTTTTTTTGATTGATTTTTTTTTTATTTGCTTTGTTCCTACACAGAGCCACGGAAACAAAAAGAGACATACCACTCATTCGCAAGAGTGGTCCACCTTGACGGAAACAAAAAGAGACATACCACTCATTCGCAAGAGTGGTCCACCTTGTTAATGCGGGCATAAATGCCCATCTTCTTTATTCCAAAACGGACAAAAGGCAATAAAAATGAAAGCTAACCAAAGCCACAGAAATAAAAAGGAGGCATCCAACTCACCTGCGAGAGTGGTCCAATTAATGTGGGCATAAATGCCCATCTACTGCAAGAGTGGTCCACCGCTTTTTTTCTTTATTGATTCCTGTTTTCTGCACTTAGAGATAGCAAAAGACAACAAAAAAATTTTTTTTGAAATTATTTGCTGGATTAGCATTTGGGCCTCTTGCCCTTGGATAAAAAAAATGAAAGCACATTAAAGCGGATTATTTAGCTGAGGACAAAAATTTACATTTTTTTTTTTTTGGAAAGAGAGGGTGATTGGATAAAATGTGCAACTCCCTCATGTATAAAAAACATTTTTTTTTATTTTTTTATTTTTTTTTCAAATTGTATCACTTTAAAACAAACAACACGAGCACATGCAAAATGTATAAAAACAACATGCATTCATGCAAATTATATGAAAATAACATAATAAAATTTGCCCATTTTGTGAGGCTATCGATTCCCCCACACTTAGCTCTTTGCTTGTCCCTAATCAAAACATTCATCTTTCTTTTCATGTTGATCATGTTTATTTTTGCTCGTTGATTTAGACTTCTTAAGTAATCTACCAAAGATAAGAGATTTGACGTGTCTTATGAACTAAGTAGTATAAGTGTATATGACATTTAAAATTGTCAATATAGCTATACAAAAATCTAAAGTATACAAAATCTAGTCATTCAAAAATATGAGATAGGCAATCCTCCTTCCTTAGAATGCAAAATAGGAAGTACTTAGGACAATTTTAGCACTCATGCATTGTTTCTTATCTCAAGGTATTTTTAGGTAACTTATTTCTTTTTCACAAAGTGGTTGCATTTTATGCTCTATACCACATTTTCCCTTTTTTTTTTTCTTCTCTCTCTCTCTTTTTTTTTTTTTTTTAGAGAGATGTGGGAATGTAAATAATAAGTGGTCGCATTTTATGCTTCGTACCACTTTGTTTTAGAACCGATTTCCATTATTCCCTCTATCGTTTTTTTGTTTTTCTCTTAAAATACCCTCATCCTTTATTGACTCGAAACATACAAGTATTATGGCTTTAGTTTCCCTTTCCCTCCTATTCTTCATTTAAGTTAGGATTCATGCTTCTCTAAAGATTAATATTTGCAAAGAAATATTTTATATGTCATATCTTAATAACTAAGTTCATAAAAGCATTTAAATCTCTTAATCATGGTATATTATTCAAGACTTTTATCTCAACAAGCAAAATACGAACCAATCAACATGTAGAGACTAAAACATTGAACTAAGGCAAAGAAGTTGACCCTTTTTTTCGTCAAAGTTTTTTTTTTTATTATTTTTTGTCAATCGATTTTTTTTATAAGTGAAATGAAATGAAAATATAGTTCTCTTCCACACTTGAAAGACACAATGTCTTCATCGTGGGAGAATACACGCATAAAATACAAAATGCACATGCATAAAACACACAAGAAATTAAAAAGAAATGAAAAACAAAGGACAGAAAATCCCTAGGCCTCCCGAACCTGAAGGTGACAGAGTAAAAAAGATTATTTATTTATTTATTTTATTTATTTATTATTTATTTTTTTTATTTTTTTGGAAATATCTCATCCACTTCCATTCCATGCATGCTTGGTTTGCCTGGATCGTGTGCAGTTGTTGTCCCATGTCAAAAACTGTGATCTGCAAATTCTCCTGTGTTTGCTGTAAGGCATCTACTTCTCTTGTTTGAGAAGACGATGTGAATGGTGCTTTGCCTTTTTTCTGTCTTTGCACTTATATGCATGAAGAATATAGGCACATGGATGAGAAATGCAAATCTAATGTGCTAATGATCAGTATGGAAATAAGATCTTGTTTTATTATGATTGGACCTAAAATTCAGCATGAATAACATAGCAATTATTTACTTTGCACTAAAATATTTCTGGCATTATCTGTCGTCGACCATTCATTTTGGATTTTACAGTCGACTATTTTCTCTCAAGTCCTTAATTTTTGCCTTGGAATGAAAGAATTTCTAAGCGGAATTTTTTTTTTTTTTTTTTGTGTCCTTACTTTTTGCCTTGGAACAAATGGTCCCAAGCAGGATCTTATTTTGATTAATTACAATTTTTTTTGCAATCTCACGCTTATTTTCAAATAATGCGGGATATGTGAAAATTCAAAGGAATCTCAACCCCCCTTATAGCTCTCTTTTTTTTTTTTTGGGTATCAATTCACTATAAACGATTGCATTATGTTATTCAAAACGAATTTGAGGTCCCGTCTCAAAATCAAGATCAAACGTCTATACCAAAAATTGGCTCTTATTAATGTATGGCTGAAACAAAAAATATTAAATGACGCATGAATGACACAACATATGTACAGTTTATATCATACAGGGGAACGGGAGTTGGGAAATGCATGCCTTCCAACCTTATTTCTCCCACACACGGATTCCGTTGGTATAAATTCCGACATCTATTTCCTAGGATTTGGTCTAATCTCGACAACCAACAGGGGGTTTTGAGATTGACGATATAAGCTCTCGGAATGAATGCAACAAAACAACAGCAAACAACATCAGGTTTTCCTTAGGGGAAGTGACTAAGGCTTTTAACTACATGCACGGGCTTCAATCCATTGGGCTTTACAAAGTCTGGGTTCCGCAAACAGGATTCGGGCTTTGTTGGGCCTACTCCTTTTGACGCACCTTTAAGGTACTAGGCTTGCGGTTGGTAGTAATGTTAATTCTCGGATGGATGCACCTAAATCGCATGGTTTAGGCTAGATCCACCATCAAACTTAACACCAGTACCGAAGGGTAGCATGGGTAGAATGAGGTGAGAAGAGAGAAATGCAAATGAATGCAAAAATCCTATAAAAGAAAAGGAAAGCAATTAAACATATACAGACGATTAAAAATTTTCCAACGGCTTTCTAACCAAATTTATTTACAATTTTAGAAGACATAGGTTTTTTAGAGTTAATTCCTAATCACAACCATCTAATTAAAAAATAATCGGGGACTAGTGGTTGTATCCCCAGCAGAGTCGCCAATCTGTTTTCGCCGAAAATCCCCCCGAAGGACCCGAAAACATCCTTTTTGTGGTTTTTGATAAAATGTTTTTATTTTGAATGCGGTGCCGATAAATCGGTCTTATAAACAATTTTGAGTCGCCACCCATTGTTTAGGCAATGGGACCGTTTTTTAAAAAAAAGTGACTTCATTTTAAACCCAATTTTGTTTTAAGGCCAAATTATTTTAAAAGACTGGTCAGGCGCACCAACGCGATTCTGGGTAAGGGAATTGGGTACGCCGGCCCGTTGGAAGCCGACGCCCGGAAAAACCGGCCTCTATTAACCTATGATTTCTAATTTATTTTAGTTAGAAAAGCCAAATTATTTATTTACTTATACCCAACCCAAATGAATCGGACCGAGTTCCTATTTAGAAAATTATTTAATCGTCCCAAACAAATCTAATTATCACATAGCAATTATTCAAAATAAAACAATAACCAAAGCAATTAAAACAAATAAATAAAAGACCCGCTCTTGCCTTATGGTTCAAGGCGGGCGACAAACCGAATCAAAAATAATAAATCAAATAATAAAAGACCCGCTCTTGCCTTATGGTTCAAGGCGGGTAACAAACCGGATCCAAAAATATATATATATATAAGTCGAATCAAAAATTAAATCCATAAACTAATAAAAATAAAAC
The DNA here is from genome assembly GCF_041381405.1 of Jatropha curcas. Taxonomy (NCBI): domain Eukaryota; kingdom Viridiplantae; phylum Streptophyta; class Magnoliopsida; order Malpighiales; family Euphorbiaceae; genus Jatropha; species Jatropha curcas. The sequence continues at coordinate 11,877 of NW_028322528.1, read as the reverse complement.
CAAAAATTAAATCCATAAACTAATAAAATAAAACCATACATAATTATTACATCAATATTTAACTCATATTTTAATTTTTTATTTTTTATTTTTTAGTTTAATTATATTTTTGCATTCAACCAAAAAAATAATAAAATTCGTACGGATAAATATATAATCAGTATGATAAATAGTAATAAACGGTGCGTAAAAAGAATACAAAATATAACTTAGGAAAATATAAAATTACCAAATATAAATAGACTATAATTTAAAGAAACATAAATTACTAAAAGCATAAAAATAATAAAAATACAAGAATATGTAAAAAAAATGTTAAGAAAATTACCTGATACTCAGATTGAGGGTTGTGAATGGATCAAATGTCTTTTTTATCTCCTAAAAGCTTTAAATCCAAGGATTTAAGTGATTTTTTTTATATTTATTTTTTTTGTTATTTTCTCTATTTTTATATTTTAATTCACCTAAAATTAATATCTAATAGCAATTTCTCTTCCAAATTAATTCATAAGAATTTTTTTAGGAGAGAAATTTGAATATTATGAAATATAGTAAAAATTATAGATTATAATTTTTTTAGTAGTATAGTGTTGAGAGAGATAGAGGGTGAGAGAGAGTGGGCGAGAGAGTTGAGAGAGTGTGTTATTATAGGGGTTGGGACACTGTAGCAGTGTAGTACAAAGCACTGTAGCAGTGTAGTACAAAATACTGTAGCAGTGCTGTAGCATTGCACTGTAGCAGTGTAGTACAAAACACTGTAGCAGTGCATTTTTTTTAATACGGGCTACAGTAGCACGCGCAGCTACAGTAGCACAGCTACTGTAGCACGCGTTAGCCACTGTAGCACCCTCTTTTCTTTTTTTTTTTTTTATAATATTTTTATTATTTTTTTTATTATTTTTATTTATTATTATTTATTATTTATTATTATTATATATATATATATATATTTTTTTTTTTGTTTAAATTCTTGGATTAAAAGACTTCTAGATATTGACCCATTCATCCTCGTATGATCATTGGATCAGGCGGGACATAAAAAATACGCGTCAACAAGACTGGGTTTGGATGACGATTTATCTGAAGAACCTGCTGGCGGTTTACTTGAGGAGGTTTTTACTGGAGAATCTGTGGAAAGTTGTTGGAACATTTCCTGGCAAATTCTTTTATACTCATCAGGTGTTTTAGCCGCTGCTAACCTGGCTTGACACTGTGCTTTTTGGATTCCAAATGTGGGTTGATCCTTTAAAGCAAGAGTTGTAGCATAGGTTAATGCAGGTGTACCAGAAAGTTTAGTTCTAATCCATTGATCGATTTTAAGTTCAGTGGTAGAGTTCTTGAAAGAGCCCCACCATTTAATCTTGTGTCGTTTTACCAACATAGGAATTTGAGTTCCTATGGCATACTGAGTGTCCAAATACCATTGATATACCCAGGGTGTAAAGAAGGCCATACAATAGTACATTAAGGATGGAATATGGGCTTCTTCAGGTCTAGGTTTATAATGGGCTTTAAAGTACTGATATAAAGAGATGATAGGAGGAGGGAGAATATCATTGGATAAAACCCTTGTTTGCCACCATTTTTTAAACCAGTTTGGAATCTTTAAATCAGTACGAAAAGACTGATCAAAATAAATTAACCACAAATGAGTAGCAGTGGGATTTTGAATATAGAAAACTTTTTCCCATGCTTCTTTATAATCAAAATAATTATAAGTAGTACTATGCACATGCTTATATAAAACTTTGAATTTTACTGCAGTATAAAGGGATGGAGCAGGCCAATCTTTAGGATGAATAACTCTTTGGATTTTTATGGAAGAATACAAAATAATAGATTTATTTTTAGGATCAAAATTATGTTTAATTTTTACAGAGTCAGTATCAAGTAAGATATTATGATAATATTCCTGAGGTTTTGAAAGATCATTTGGAGTAAAATACCAATCCTCAGGGTAATAGTGTTTTAAAATGGACCAAGGATTAATATTATTATACCCATCCTCGATCTCAATTTCATAATCAAAAATAGTTTTAACAAACCATTTATGTATACTTTGAGGAGTATACTGGATTTTTGGCAAATCCACAGCCATCAACGGATTTGATAAGTCTTTACTGTCTACCGTTTGAGACAGACTAGCCGTACCATGAACGGGTACGATCGTTTTAAGTTTAGAAGACATACCTGCATCCTCTGTGGAAGAAGATGCTATACCTTGCAACGCCTTTAAAACTTCAGGAGATTGACTAAGTTGTTCAATCCATTTTTGAAGATCTTTAGAGGTTTTAGTATTTAAGGCTGGGGTTTTAGTGAGGTCTTCAGAATGCTCAGAAAGAGCTTTAGTGGGTGAGTCTGATTCTTCTTTAATGGCTTTTCCCTTATCCTTTTTCTTGCCCATTGTTCTGTAAGAATTCACGAGTAAGAAAGTCTGGAATATTGTTTTTATTACCAGGAATGAATTCAATATCAAAATCAAAAATACTTAATAATGCTTGCCATCGTGCAAAAATTTATTTAGAGGCAAGATTTTTAACATCTTTTTGTAAAACATCTTTAGCAGATTGACAATCAATACGTAATAAAAATTTTTGGTTTAATAAATCAGACTGAAATTTATTTATACATATTACTATACTCAAAATTTCTTTTTTAATAGTGGAGTAGTTAAGTTGAGCGGGGGTCCAATGGCCTGAAGTGTATTGGATTATACGCTCTTTACCATCAAGTTGTTGCTTTAAAATACCACCATATCCTATATCCGAAGCTTCAGTTTCAACAATTTTAAATGCTGTAGGATTAGGAATATATAGATAAGGTATTTCTTTTACTAAAGATTTTATCTTTTGAACTAATTGAGTATGCTTATCCGTCCAAGGACTAGCATTTTTACGTAATCTATCATGCAATGGTTTTATCATGCAATTTAGATTAGGATAAAAATCAATAACATAATTTAAACAACCAAGAAACCTTTGTAATTGGAGTTTATTAGTAATCTCATCTGGAAATTTTTCTCCAAATACCAAAGTTCTTTCTATGGGTTGAATTTTACCTTGCTCAATATAATGACCCAAAAATCTGATTTTAGTTTTAAACAAATCCATTTTAGTTTTACTTAAGGCCAAACCATTTTGCCGAATTACCATACAAAATGTTTTTAAATGTGTGAAATGTTCATGAAGAGTTGTACTAAAAATAAGTACATCATCAATATATACAATACAAAATTTAGAATAAGGATTAAAAATATCATTCATAATCCTCTGAAATTCAGAAGGAGCATTTTTTAGGCCAAAAGGCATTACATTCCATTCATATTGACCAAATGGAACTGTAAATGCAGTTTTATATCTATCCTTAGGATCAATTTGAATCTGCCAATATCCAGATTTCATATCAAATTTACTGAAAATATTTGCTTTATATAAATTTTTTAGAAGATCTTTTTTATTAGAAATTGGATATCTAATCCATTTTAAAGCCGTATTTAATGGTTTATAATTTATTACTAATCTCGGAACACCACGTTCTATTTCAGCATTTTTATTGACATAAAAAGCTGCACAAGACCATGGGCTTCTAGATTTAGATATTAATTTTTTATTGAGTAAATCCTGAATTTCATTTTTACAATGCTCTATCAATTCAGGACTCATCTGAATTGGTCTAGCTTTAGTTTTAATAGTTTTTTCATCAAAATCTTTTTCATATGGTAAATCTACTATGTGTTGTTTACGATTCCAAAAAGCATGTGGATGATCAGCACATAATTCCTTTTCCATAGATTCTTTTAATGTTGTGATTTTATCTTGTATTTCTTTAGTTTCTAATTGTTGTTTAATTTTGTTTAAACACATTTTATTTCTTGTATTTTTTAAATCTTCTTCTCTAGATTTAATTAAAGAATTGATCTCTAATATTTTAATTGAATGAGCTTTTAAGAGATTTAATTGCTTCTTCTTAGGTTTTTCAGTGAATTCTAACTTAACTGTACTATTTCTTATTTTAAATTTAATACAATCCTCTTTAACTGAATATGGTGTTATTAGGTTTATAAAAGGGGTTCCTAAAATAACCATATAATTTATTTGAGGTGATAACAAAAATACTGCGTTTATTTCTAAACCTTGGTTTACTATTTGTGCATCTGTTTTACCTATAATTTCTAATTTAGATTTATTTGCAGTACTTAGTTTTTCATTAATTTTTGACCAATATCTTTTAGGGATTAAATCTGATTTTATACAATTTAAATCTGCACCTGTATCAAACAGTGCAATTGTATCTATCACAAAATCATTTACCTGAATGTTTATTTTTACCAAATATTTTCTTGAAGTTATTTCTTGTAATAAGTTTAGAAAATTACTATCTACATCTTCATCTAATTGATTTATTTCATCTTTATCTGGTTCTGCTTCATCAGAAGAAGAACTAGAAATAAGTTGAGATTCTAATACCTTTATTAGTTTATCATGAAGTTGAAATTGTCGTTTTAATTCACTAACTTCCTTTTTTAGATTTCTAACTTCATTTTTTAAATTACTAGTTGTTGTTGTTCAGTGAGATGATAGTCCCACCAACCTTTAAGTTGTCCAGTAAATCCAGCAATAAGGATTTCTGCAATAGCTTTATCAGAAATAATTAACTGTGTTTATAAGCATCCCATATATATATATATATATGGGATATTTATATTTGTTGTAGTGAATTATGAGTTTAAAGCTTGTAGATAAATATGTGGGCTCTAGTGCTGGTCTGGCCTACAGAAACGGGTCGTGAGAAATTGCTAGTAATGATAGTTTCATTGATACTTTTACAAATGATTATTACATATGACTTATAATTGAGTGTAAAAACATATTCGTGATGAACTCCAACAACAACTTGAATAAGAAAGTACATGTCTTGCATAGCAGTGTTATTAAGTGTAACAATTAATCACAAAATGCTTAATAATAGAAAAAATCCTCGGTTTTATCAGGATAAACTATCACCTTTTGCTAACTTTAATATTATTAAGAAATGACTCGGTTTCATTAAAAAGCAAGTGTTGGAATCCAACCCCAGATATAATTAGGAGTAAGTGAAGAAAGAAGGCTCTTATAGTTATTAGAAAGAGGAGGTGATAAATCATAAATATTTGCTATTTCATATATACATACATACATATAAGAAATGACTCGGTTTCATTAAAAAGCAAGTGTTGGAATCCAACCCCAGATATAATTAGGAGTAAGTGAAGAAAGAAGGCTCTTATAGTTATTAGAAAGAGGAGGTGATAAATCATAAATATTTGCTATTTCATATATACATACATACATACAAATATATATATATATATATATATATGGGATGTTTATATTTGTTGCAGTGAATTATGAGTTTAAACCTTGTAGATTAATACGTGGGCTCCAGTGCTGGTCTGGCTTATAGAAACGGGTCGTTACAGGTTGCTAGCAATGATAGTTTCATTGATACTTTTACAAATGATTATTACATATGACTTATAATTGAGTGTAGAAACATATTCGTGATGAACTCCAACAACAACTTGAATAAGAAGGTACATGTCTTGCATAGCAGTGTTATTAGGTGTAACAATTAATCACAAAATCCTTAATAGTAGAAAAAATCCTTGGTTTTATGAGGATAAACCACCACCTTTTGCTAACTTTAATATTATTAAGAAATGACTCGGTTTCATTAAAAAGCAAGTGTTGGAATCCAACTGCGGATATAATTAGGAGTAAGTGAAGAAATAAGGCTCTTATAGTTATTAGAAAGAGGAGGTGATAAATCATAAATATTTGCTATTTCATATATAGATACATACATACAAATATATATATATATATATATATGGGATGTTTATATTTGTTGTAGTGAATTATGAGTTTAAACCATGTAGATAAATACGTGGGCTCTAGTGCTGGTCTGACCTATAGAAACGAGTCGTGACAGATTGCTAGTAATGATAGTTTCATTGATACTTTTACAAATGATTATTACATATGACTTATATTTGAGTGTAGAAACATATTTGTGGTGAACGCCAACAAAAACTTGAATAAAAAAGTACATGTCTTGCATAGCAGTGTTATTAGGTGTAACAATTAATCACAAAATCCTTAATAGTAGAAAAAATCCTCGGTTTTATCAGGATAAACCACCACCTTTTGCTAACTTTAATATTATTAAGAAATGACTCGGTTTCATTAAAAAGCAAGTGTTGGAATCCAACCACGGATATAATTAGAAGTAAGTGAAGAAATAAGGCTCTTATAGTTATTAGAAAGAGGAGGTGATAAATCATAAATATTTGCTATTTCATATATACATACATACAATATATATATATTGTATGTATGTATATATGTATGTATATATACATACATACAATATATATATATATATATATATATATATATATATATATATATATTGTATGTATGTATATATACATACATATATACATACATACAATATATATATATTCACTACAAAAAAAGCGCCAATTTGCGACCGATTTTTGCGACCGACTCAAATCGGTCGCAATTTTGCGACCGACTTGCGACCTATGGACAAACAGTCGCTAATTGTAGCGCTAAAAATTCCCGCGAGTTTATTTTTCAGTTTGCGACCGATTTGCGACTACATGTTATTTCGTCGCAAAATTGCGCGCTTCAAAATTAGGAATAAATTCTACAACCTATTTGCGACCGATTTGCGACCGATTATTTGCGACCGATTATTGGAGTCGCAAATCGGTCACAAATCGGTCATAATTTTATTGTGAAGTAAAACGACATCGCATAGTTAAAAATTGCGACCGATATTAATTAAATTTGCGACCGACAAATTTTAGGGCTTTAAACGCTAGACACCCTCCTTCTTCTTTCTTCTTCTTTCTTTCTTCTCCTCCTCCTTTCCTCTCCTTCGTTTGCAGCGCCGCTCCAGCCCCTCCTGACACCGTTCCAGCTTGCCTGACGTTGCGCCAGCCCCTCCTAACGCCGCTCCAGCCCCTCCGGTCACTCCATTGCTATTTGGACACAAGTTGAGGTATTTTGCGATTTTTTTTTATTTTTTTATTTTGCGATTTCTGTGTATTTGGACATAATTTTTGGTATATTTGTTTGTGTATTTGATAGTTAGATTAGGAATTAGGTACTGTTATTATTATTATTATTATTTATTATTATTATTTATTATTATTATTATTGTTACTGTTGTTATTATTATTATTATTATTATTATTATTATTATTATTATTATTATTATTGTTACTTTTATTATTAGTATTATTATTATTATTATTATTATTATTATTATTATTATTATTATTGTTACTGTTATTATTATTATTAATATTGTTACTGTTATCATGAAAAGGTATCATTTCTAGTATATATAATTTGTTCAGAATTTATTACTTTACTTGAATTTGTTTTTTTATTTTGGATTTTGTTCAGGTAAAAGCAAAGGGCACTTTGATGCAAATGGTTGGTGCAGATTGGTTGAGATCTGATCAACGAGAAGATGATCTTGGTGGTCGTCCAGAAAGCATTGTTCAGGTTATTATAGAACTCTATTACATTCGGAATATGTCTGTTAAGCAAATGTAATGTAATCAAAATTAAGTATTATTCAAATGTAATGTAAAAGCATTGTTCAGCTCGAAAATTAAGTATTAATCCTAATATTAGTATTTGAGTTAAAAATGCTTAATTATTCAAATGTCTGATAATTTTCAGCTCGAAATCGATGTTCGATCTTCCACAGTTGCAAAGAGGAGTGGTCAATCTTGTTCTTGGATACTTGAACAATTTGGTCATAGAAATGGCATTTCTGATACAGGTAAAAAAGAAAATTTCTCACTCTTTAATACCATTTAAAATTTTTTAGTTTTGAGTACATTTACAGTTAGAAATTTCAGCACTTATATTATTCATTTAATAAAATTTTCAACATATAGATTTCAGTTTTACTAAATATCAGATTTCCTAGAAAAGTAAAATAAAAAGAAATAAAAGCAAGCGAGAACTTATTTTTGGTGAATTTTATTTCATTGAATAATGCAAAATATATATTTGACACCTAAAATCCAAAATAAAAATTGTGTGTAGGCTGAAACTGAAGAAGAGCTTCCAGAATTTCTTGGAGCATGTCGACTTAATCATCTAGATGCAGCAAAATCAGTATTGGTATGACCATAATTTTCACCATAACATTTTTGTATCTTCATGTGAGATTGGATCAAGTAAGGGCAGAGTGAAGAAGAAGAAGAAGAAGAAGAAGAAGAAGAAGAAGCTGTAAGACTTTTATTAGTAGAAGCTCTTTCTTTTCCATTCAATCAAAATGTCATGATTCTTTGCTAGGTTAATATATTTTGTGGGATGCTCAATTTTCTTTTTGGTTGTCTAAATATGTATAATGTATTCAAAAATATGTTTTATGAACACATTAATTATAACTAATAGATTTATTTAACAAATAAAAGAAAAGAACTCTAAATAAGGCTCAAACATTATCTTTTTAGTATAATATGCAGATGATGTCCAGCCAAGAGCGGTAAGGCTGATGCCTTGAGACCTAGGTTCTAGGTTCAATTTTTACATGTGTGAAAAAATTATGGTTTTATAATAATATTTATTTTTATTTATTTTTTTCAATTTTGCAACCGATTTGCGACCGAATTTCACTATTGCGACGGACTTTTTCTGCAACCAATTTGCGACAGCGTTTCTAAAGGAAAACACGACCAAATTTGCGACCGATTGTTTTAATTTTGCGACCGATTTATCGGTCACTAATTTGCGACTGACAAAAAAATCGGTCGCAACTTTTTTTGCGACCAGCATTTTTGCGACCGACGTGTGTCGGTCGCAAATCGGTCGCAAATAAAATTTAGCGACCGATTTGTGGCCTTTTGCGACCGATTGGTCGGTCGCAAAAGGCCGTTTTTTTTGTAGTGGTATGTATGTATATATACATACATATATACATACATACAATATATATTTATTGTATGTATGTATATATTCGTAGCAGTTTAAGATAAAATACAAACTTTATTTAATTACAAAATACAAATACAAGATTTAAAACTTAAAAGAGTTTTAGATTTAGACTTTCTCCAACCTGAACGCTTACAGCTTGAACTAGGAGCGAAGAAGGAGAGAGGGATTATGGTTAATAACTAAAACCAACACAGTAATTCCTAAAACTATTCAATGGAAAGATATTACTCTTCCAGATGAATGGATATTGGAAGGGGTCGTACCTCCTCCTACTCCAGAACCAGTAAAACCAAATGTCAATTTACAAAAAATTGAACAATTTGAAGATGGTAAAGTAACATTAAAATTTAATCGTAGTCAAAGTATGAGGTATATAGGGTCATCTTCTTCTGTGACAACAGATGAAAATGATAAACCTAGTTCCTCCATACCTTCTGTGATTTATGCTAAATACAAAGATAATGAATCTAAACCAATTATTCAAACCATAGTAAAACCAAGATATTCAACTTCTGATATTCCAAGTAAAATGAAAGGTGTTGATTATAGTAATTCTATACCACAGGCAGTTTATAACCCTGTAGATAATTATGTAAATCAACAGTCAACCTTAGTTAATTCACCTGAATCACCAACACCTTCAGCTATCACTGAAAATGTTAGTGATATAAACAGAGAATTAAATGTTCTTAGTAAAATAGATATTGAGAAAAGTTTAATAAAAGAAATATCTAAAACTAAAAATTTACTTAAAATGAAAAAGATACTAAAACTTTATCCTTTTGAAGAATTAAAATATGAATATTTAGAATATAAAATCAATAATCAAACTAAAATTAATTTCTTTGATTGGTATAATTTAATTAAGGAAAATAATTTTGATAGAAGTGTAAACCCAATAACTATTAGAGATAAAAGACCAGAATGGATAGTAAATGATCAAACATTAAAAAGTGATTTTCCTCCTAAAACAATTAGTAAACTAAAATATCAAGACAATGAAATTATTTGTGCACCTTATAAAATTGCTCAAGATAATGATGTAAATAAAAAGGTAATTGAACAAAATAATTTTAGTAATGCTAGTTTAATTTGTTTAAACTCACAATTAAAACGAATAGAACATATGTTAGAAGATAAACCTTTAGTGTCAGAAACCATAAAAGGTAAAGAAACTGTAAAAACTCACATGTTTAAACCTTATCAAATTTCTCAATCAAGTAAAAAAGAATTTGTAAATAAATTAAAAGATCAATTGAGTAAACTTGAGGTTCAGTTAGCAACTAATCAACCAATAGCTCCTAACACTACTGAAGCCTCTAGAAATATAAACATTATAGAAGAAAACACCAACTCTGATGACAGCGAACCTGACTCAGAAGATGCTAAACAATTTGAATTAAATCCTATAAATTATCATCGAGAAATAGTAAATAGGGCACCAGACTTAGGCATTATTGATAAACCTAACACTATATCTCAATTTAAATATAATGCTTCAACAATTTATGAATGGAACATAGATGGTTTAAGTGAATATAATATATTAAGTATTTTGCAACAAATGACTATGGCTGCAAATGCTTATAAAACACAGTCAATTATTTCTGATAAAGCTATTGCAGAAATCCTTATTGCTGGATTTACTGGACAACTTAAAGGTTGGTGGGACTATCATCTCACTGAACAACAACAACTAGAAATTTTAAATTCAATTCAAGTTAATGATGAAGGTGAACCTATACATGATGAAAATGGTGAAGTAATTCAGGATGCTGTGTCATCTTTAATTCTCACTATTTCACTTCATTTTATTGGGGATCCATCTCACTTAAAAGATAAAAATGCAGAATTACTTAGTAATTTAAAATGTAAACACTTAGGAAATTTTCAAGAATATAAAACTACTTTTCTCACTAGGTTAATGTTAAGGGAAGACTCTAATCAAAGCTTTTGGAAAGAAAAGTTTTTGGCTGGACTACCTTATTTCTTAGGAGAAAAAGTTAGGAACAATATTAAACAACAATATGGTCAACCTATACCATACAGTAAATTAACTTATGGTCAATTAATTAGTATAATTCAAAAAGAAGGCTTACAAATTTGTCATGATTTAAAACTTCAACGAACAATAAAATATGAAATGCAGAAAACTAAAAAAGAATTAGGATCATTTTGTAAACAATTTGATTATACTTTAAAATCTCCACAGAAATGTGATGGGCAATGCTCGCGAACACATAAACCTAAAAAACAGTATAAAAATAAATATTATAAAAGACAATACAGGTCTACACCTAGTCAAGATAAATTTTATTCTAAAGAGAAATATAAACCCCATAAGAAGTCTAAAAGAAAGCAACAAGCTAAAAATTCAAATAAAACCTCTTATAAAGATTTAACTTGTTATAATTGTGGTAAAAAGGGACATACTTCAAAATTTTGTAAATTTAATAAAAAGTTAAATGAATTACATTTAGATGAAGAAGTGTTAAATAAAATCCACGAATTATATCTTGAATCTGATTTTTCAGAATCTGAGGTTATAGAAAGTGAAAATCAAATTGATGAATTAGGTACAACAACTAGTTCATCTGATTATTCTATAAATATGATAACTAAAGATCAGAGTACGCTTTTGGAAGTAGTAAATTCTATAGATGACCAAGACACTAAAGCTAAACTCCTTCAAAAACTCATTAAAAGTTTTGACGAAACCCAGATAGTAAAAGAGGATATAACTCCTAAAATTCAACATAATACTTATGATCTCACAACTATATTAAATAAAAATAAGCATAAAAAAGTAGAAGCAGAAAATTCCACTAGTAATTTAAAAAATGAAGTTAGA